>NC_069508.1:138180020-138257520 GCF_027579735.1 Bombina bombina | reverse complement strand
TTTTTATGTTGTTTATGCCAAATTCTGACCCTACCATCTGAATGTCACAGCTGAAATCGAGACTAATCAGACCAGGCAACGTTTTTCCAATCTTCTATTTTATATTTTAGTGAGCCTGTGCGAATTGTAGCCTTAGTTTCCTGTTCTTAGCTGACCGAAGTGGTACCCGGTGTGGTGTTCTGCTGCTGTAGCCCATCTGTGTTAAGGTGCGATGTGTTGTGCATTCAGAAATGGTATTCTGCATACCTTGGTTGTAACAAGTGGTTATTTGAGTTACTATTGCTTTTCTATCGTCTCAAACCAGTCTGCACATTTTCCTCTGACCTCTGAAATCAACAAGGCATTTTCTTCCACATAACTGCCGCTCACTGGATATTTTCTCTTTTTCGGACCATTCTCTGTAAACCCTAGAGATGGTTGTGCGTGAAAATCCCAGTTGATCAGCAGTTTTTTTAAATACTCAGACCAGCCTGTCTGTGACAAACAACCATGCCATTTTCAAAGTCACTTAAATCCCCTTTCTTCCCCATTCTGATGCTCGGTTTGAGCTTCAGCAAGTCGTCTTTACCACGTCTAGGGGCACGATTACATATACGGTGCAGGCTTCAGCGCAAGAGCTGCAACCCGCACCACCGTAATTTCACCTCTCACATCAGGCTATTACATACATGGCGCCGGCAGTATAAACTAGCGATGTCCAGAAATGAGCGTAAATACAAATTTCTGGAGTCGCCAGTGACTTACAGCATTTTAGAAACTGCCGGCGCCTAAGAAAAGTAAAGAAAATAACAAATCTCCCGTAAAAGTCTAAAATGCCTCCAAAAAATAAGTCTGACACGTAAAAAACCCTATATCCTCAATCTCACTACTAATAATAAATGTATTAACCCCTAGACCGACAACCCCCACCGCAACGCAATAAGCCTAATTAAACTATTAACCCCTATATCCACCATCAAACCCACACCGCAAGTAATAACTAAATTGTTAACCCCTAAATCCACTCCAAACATCGCAAACTACCTATTAAAACTATTAACCCCTAATCCACCATTAACCCACAATGCAATAAACCCATTAAAACTATTAACCCCTAATCCACCATTAACCCACAGCGCAATAAACCTATTAAACTATTAACCCCTAAACCGCCAAAGCCCACAACGCAATAAACCTATTAAAGTATTAACCCCTAAACCTCCAAAGCCCACAATGCAATAAACCTAACCCCTAACCTAACCCCCCCTAACCTAACACCCCCTAAATGAACCCAAATTACCTAATTTACAAAATACTAAAGTTACTATTAAATTAAAAAACCTAACACTACTTTAAAAATACAAATAAATGAATTATAAATGAAAGGGACAGTCTAATCAAAATTCTGGAGTAGACTGTCCCTTTAAGCTACAATTAAAGTAAATAAAAAAAATCTAAGATTACAGAAAATAAAAAAGTCTAAGATTACAGAAAATAAAAAAGAAAATTACCAAATTTTACAAATATTATACCTAATCCCTTTCACCTATATTTAGAGTTTTGCGGCCAAAGGGGTGCATTAGCTACGCGTGTTTTTTTTCCCCCCGCACCTTTTAAATAACTCTGGTATTTAGAGTTCTCTGAAGGGCTGCGTTAGGCTCCAAAAAGGGAGCATAGAGCATAATTTACCGCCACTTCAACTCTCAATACCAGCGTTGCTTACGGTAGTGGCCAGCTTGAAAAACGTGCTCGTGCACGATTCCCCCATAGGAAACAATGGGGCAGTTTGAGCTGCAAAAAAACCTAACACCTGTAAAAAAGCAGCGTTTAGCTCCTAACGCAGCCCCATTGTTTCCTATGGGGAAACACTTCCTAATTCTGCACCTAACACCCTAACATGAACCCCGAGTCTAAACACCCCTAACCTTACACTTATTAACCCCTAATCTGCCGCCCCCGCTATCGCTGACACCTGCATATTATTATTAACCCCTAATCTGCCGCTCCGTACACCGCCGCCACCTACATTATCCCTATGTACCCCTAATCTGCTGCCCCCAATGTTGCCGACACCTACATTATATTTATTAACCCCTAATCTGCCCCCCCAATGTCGCTGCTACCTTACCTACCATCATTAACCCCTATTCTGCCGACCAGACCTCACCGCTACTATAATAAATGTATTAACCCCTAAAGCTAAGTCTAACCCTAACCCTAACCCCCATCCTAAATTAAATATAATTTAAATCTAACTAAATAAATTATTTCTTATTAAATAAATTAATCCTATTTAAAGCTAAATACTTACCTGTAAAATAAACCCTAATATAGCTACAATATAATGAATAATTATATTGTAGCTATTTTAGGATTTATATTTATTTTACAGGCAACTTTGTATTTATTTTAACTAGGTACAATAGCTATTAAATAGTTATTAACTATTTAATAGCTACCTAGTTAAAATAATTACAAAATTACCTGTAAAATAAATCCTAACCTAAGTTACAATTAAACCTAACACTACACTATCAATAAATTAATTAAATAAACTACCTACAATTACATCAACTAAACTAAATTACAAAAAACAAAACACTAAATTACAAAAAATAAAAAAAGATTACAAGAATTTTAAACTAATTACACCTACTCTAAGCCCCCTAAAAAAATAACAAAGCCCCCCAAAATAAAAAAATGCCCTACCCTATTCTAAAATAAAAAGTTAACAGCTCTATTACCTTACCAGCCCTTAAAAGGGCTTTTTGCGGGGCATGCCCCAAAGAAATCAGCTCTTTTGCCTGTAAAAAAAAACATGCAATACCCCCCCCAACATTACAACCCACCACCCACATACCCCTAATCTAACCCACCCAAACCCCCCTTAAAAACCTAACACTAAGCCCCTGAATATCTCCCTACCTTGTATTCACCCAGCCGGGTATCACCGATCCGTCCAGAAGAGGGTCCAAAGTCTTCATCCTATCCGGCAAGAAGAGGTCCTCCAGAGGGTCCGAAGTCTTCATCCTATCCGGCAAGAAGAGGTCCTCCAGAGGTTCCAAGTCTTCATCCAGGCGGCATCTTCTATCTTCTTCCATCCGGAGCGGGTCCATCTTGAAGCAGCCGACGCGGAGCCATCATTCCTCACCGACGGACTAACAACGAATGAAGGTTCCTTTAAATGAACTTCAATCTGATTGACTGATTCAATCAGCCAATCAGATTTTTCCTACCTTAATTCCGATTGGCTGATAGAATCCTATCAGCCAATCGGAATTCGAGGGACGCCATCTTGGATGACGTCATTTAAAGGAACCTTCATTCGTCGTTAGTCCGTTGGTGAGGAAGGATGGCAAGTCCTTCCAAATCAAAGCTATCATACTGGCCTGTATTTGTATTCCCTCTTTCTATGTACATCCATGGTATATTGTGACATTGGGGGGAGATCACCAATCCGACTCTTAAAGAAATCCAACACCTCTACCATTCCAAGGAGACATAGAAGCAAGATCCTAAACTATTGAAGAGACATCTACACCACTAAGGGACGCATTTACTTACCTCATAGGATTGAGGTACCTCTGAGTAAGTAGGCATCTATCCTCAATTTTGGATTATTTTAGGAACAAACATACATCAAGCAAATTTTGGGACTTATCTGTTCATTGTGTTCATTGTGTTTATTATTCATTCTGACGTTTATCTGTATTGCATATGTACTAACAGGTGGTGACAAATATTTTATTATCTCTGTCAGTATTTTTTTTTGATACATACTTGTATTTGTTGAAATAAGCAGTGCACCCTGGTACCATTCTTTTCATATATATATATATATATATATACATATATATATATATATATATATATATATATATATATATATATATATATATATATATACATATACAGGTGGCCCTCGTTTTACAATGGTTCAATTTATACAGTTTCAGAATAACAACCTTTTTTCATGTCATGTGACTGCTATTGAAAAGCATTGAGAAACAGTGCAATTATTAAAATAGCCAGTAGGTGGAGCTGTCTGCTTGTGTTGCAGCAAAGCCAAGCAAGCTGAAATTAATCAGTTTAACCAGACCTGAGCTATTGAGCAGATTTCAAAGGAGCAAGATCTTCCTGTCTATAAATCAGTCCAGATTGGAATGCATAGAAAGAACTGTTTGCAGAAAAAATGCAAGTGAAGTCTGTGTTGTGTGATTATTTTATTAGGTTTATAATGCTGTTTAGCAAATGTTTTTGTTAATCTAACTTGGTTTAATTATATATTCTGTGTTGTGTGATTATTTTATTAGGTTTATAATGCTGTTTAGCATTTAAAGTCTTCATTTCAAAGCTTTAAAAATAATGTATTAGGTGTTACTTATGACAATTTTGAGTGGGGCCTGGAACCTAACTCCCTCACTTCCCATTGACTTACATTATAAACTGGGTTTCAATTTACAACGGTTTCGATTTACAACCATTCCTTCTGGAACCTAACCCCGGCGTAAACTAAGTGCTACCTTGTATATATATACATATATATTTGTGCAAAACTCTATAATATATATTTTTAATTATAAATAGAACATATTCTGCTATGTGTAGACTTTCTACTTTCAACTCGTAAAACTAGCGCGAAAGAGCCGAAAAAAAATACTTCTAGTGGTTTTAACACACGCTCAATCTACCGATCATAATCTAGCTTAAAGGGAGCATTTTTGTATTATATTTGCATTAGCAAAAAAAACTTTTAACAAAACTGAATTGTTTCAGTGGCATATGCACTATATTTAACTCATTTAAACACTGTACCATCTCAGTTTCGTGCACTAACCCAATGCACGCAAAAAAAATATTAGAATATTGTGACCGCAATAACATATTCCCCATAGAAGTCAATGAAGCAAAAAAAAAACTAACACCCTACTCACTCACAAACCCCATTCCAATGTTCTTCACATAGCAGAATATGTTCTATTTATTCATAAAAACATATTTCTATATAGATCTGATGGTATTTTGGTACAATATATATCTATACCTATATAACATCATTAAAAAATATGGTAAGGGAAGAAATCGTCCACTAAGCACAAAATGTAAAGAAAATAACTCATTGTGCAGTTCATTTAATAAATCTAAACAAGTTAGGGGGCTTGTTTTTCCCACAGAAAACCTCTGGATACATGGAGGCCCATTTATCAAGCTCCGTATGGAGCTTGTGGGCCCCTGTTTCTGGCGAGTCTTCAGACTCGCCAGAAACAGAAGTTATGAAGCAGCGGTCTAAAGACCACTGCTCCATAACCCTGTCCGTCTGCTCTGAGCAGGCGAACAGGAATCGCCACAATTCAACCCGATCGAATACGATCGGGTTGATTGACACCTCCCTGCTGGCGGCCGATTGGCCGCGAGTCTGCAGGGGGCGGCGTTGCACCAACAGCTCTTGTGAGCTGCTGGTGCAATGCTGAATATGGAGAACGTATTGCTCTCCGCATTCAGCAAGGTCTTGCGGACCTGATCCGCACTGTTGGATCAGGTCCGCAAGACCTTTAATAAATAGGCCTCATGGTTTCCAATGCAAAGGATTCTGGGTATGATATGCGAAGGAGGTTCACAATGAATCGCTTTTTTTCCTCAGTCTACTATTATGCAGACTCCCTTTATGCCATAGCATTGCTGTGCACAGCTTTTAAAGGGACACTGAAGGTAAAAAAATTTTTTTGTCATTCAGATAGAGCATGCAGTTTTAAAAAACTTTCTAATTTACTCCTATTATAAATTTTTATTCATTCTCGTGCTATCTTTCGGCTAGATTACGATTGTGCGTTAGGGTGAAGAAGCAGCGTTAACAGGTCCTAACGCTGCTTTTTTACGCCCGCTGGTATTACGAGTCTTGCAGGTTTAGGGGCACCGCACACTTTTTTGGCCTTACCGTAAAACAACTTACGTAAACTTTGTAAACCCTTTTTTCTATGGGACTTCCATAGCACCGGTATTACGAGTCTGTCCTGGGAGGCCAAAAACTGAGCGGTACACCCTACCCCGTCAAGAATCCTAACGCATTTTAAAGTCAGTAGTTATGAGTTTTACACTACAGCGCTGTAGCATAAAACTCATAACTAAAGTGCTAAAAAGTACACTAACACCCATAAACTACCTATTAACCCCTAAACCGAGGCCCTCCCGCATCGCAAACACTAAAATAAAAATTTTAACCCCTAATCTGCCGCTCCGGACATCGCTGCAACTATAATAAACATATTAACCCCTAAACCGCTGAACTCCTGCCTCACAAACACTAGTTAAATATTATTAACCCCTAATCTGCCATCCCTAACATCGCCGCCACCTACCTACATTTATTAACCCCTAATCTGCCGCCCCCAACATCGCCGCCACTATACTAAATGTATTAACCCCTAAACCTAGGTCTAACCCTAATACCCCCTAACTTAAATATAATTACAATAAATCTAAATAAAAATTAATATTATTACCTAAATTATTCCTATTTAAAACTAAATACTTACCTGTAAAATAAACCCTAAGCTAGCTACAATATAACTAATAGTTACATTGTAACTAGCTTAGGGTTTAATTTTATTTTACAGGCAAGTTTGTATTTATTTTAACTAGGTAGAATAGTTATTAAATAGTTATTAACTATTTAATAACTACCTAGCTAAAATAAATACAAAAGTACCTGTAAAATAAAACCTAACCTAAGTTACAATGACACCTAACACTACACTACAATTAAATACATTAACTAAATTAACAACAATTAAATAAATTAAATTAGCTAAAGTACAAAAAACAAACACTAAATTACAGAAAATAATAAACAAATTACAAGATATTTAAACTAATTACACCTAATCTAATAGCCCTATCAAAATAAAAAAGCCCCCCCCCAAAATAAAAAAAACCCTAGCCTAAACTAAACTATCAATAGCCCTTAAAAGGGCATTGCCCCAAAGTAATCAGCTCTTTACCTGTAAAAAAAAATACAAACAACCCCCCCAACAGTAAAACTTACCACCCACACAACCAACCCCCCAAATAAAATACTATCTAAAAAAAACCTAAGCTCCCCATTGCCCTGAAAAGGGCATTTGGATGGGCATTGCCCTTAAAAGGGCATTTAGCTCTTTTGCGGCCCAAACCCTAATCTAAAAAATAAAACCCACCCAATACACCCTTAAAAAAAACTAACACTAACCCCTTGAAGATCGACTTACTGTTCTGAAGACCGGACATCCATCCTCAAGGAAGCGGCAGAAGTCTCCATCCAACCGGGCCGCAGTCCTCAACGAAGCCGGAAAAAGTCTTCATTCCAGCCGGGCGAAGTGGTCCTCCAGACGGGCAGAAGTCTTCATCCAGACGGCATCTTCTATCTTCATCCATCCGACGCGGTGCGGGTCCGACATCCGGCGCGGAGCACCCTCTTCAAACGATGGCTTCTTTAAGTGACGTCATTCAAGATGGCGTCCCTTAGATTCCGATTGGCTGATAGAATTCTATCAGCCAATTGGAATTAAGGTAGAAAAAATCCTATTGGCTGATGCAATCAGCCAATAGGATTGAGCTCGCATTCTATTGGCTGATAGAATATTTTTAATTCCGATTGGCTGATAGAATTCTATCATCCAATCAGAATATAAGAGACCCCATCTTGGATGACGTCACTTAAAGGAACCGTCATTCAGTAAGAAGCGGTCGTTTGAATAGGATGCTCCACGCCGGATGTCTTGAAGATGGACCCGCTCCACGTTGGATGGATGAAGATAGAAGATGACGTCTGGATGAAGACTTCTGCCCGTCTGGAGAAGAAGACTTGGATGAAGACTTCTCCCGGCTTCGTTGAGGACTTTGGACCGGTTGGATGAAGACTTCAGAACAGTAAGTCGATCTTCAGGGGGTTAGTGTTAGTTTTTTTTAAGGGTGTATTGGGTGGGTTATATTTTTTAGATTAGGGTTTTTATTTTTCTAGGGCTATTAGATTAGGTGTAATTAGTTTAAATATCTTGTAATTTGTTTATTATTTTCTGTAATTTAGTGGGGGGGGTGTACTTTAGCTAATTTAATTTATTTAATTGTTGTTAATTTAGTTAATTTATTTAATTATAGTATAGTGTTAGGTATTATTGTAACTTAAGTTAGGTTTTATTTTACAGGTACTTTTGTATTTATTTTAGCTAGGTAGTTATTAAATAGTTAATAACTATTTAATAACTATTCTACCTAGTTAAAATAAATACAAACCCTCAGCTAGATACAATGTAACTATTAGTTATATTGTAGCTAGCTTAGGGTTTATTTTACAGGTAAGTATTTAGTTTTAAATAGGAATTATTTAGCTAATGATAGTAATTTTTATCAGATTTATTGTAATTATATTTTAGTTAGGGGGTGTTAGGGTTAGACTTAGGTTTAGGGGTTAATACATTTAGTATAGTGGCGGCGATGGGGGCGGCAGATTAGGGGTTAATAAATGTAGGTAGGTGGCGGCGATGTTAGGTACGGCAGATTAGAGGTTAACAATATTTAATTAATGTTTGTGAGGCGGGAGTGCGGGGGTTTAGGGGCTAATATGTTTATTATAGTGGCGGTGGCGACGTTGGGGGTGGCAAATTAGGGGTTAATAAGTGTAGGTAGGTTGCGGCGACATTGGGGCGGCAGACTAGGGGTTAATAAGTATAATGTAGGTGGCGGTGGTGTCCGGAGCGGCAGATTAGGGGTTAATAAATATAATGCATGTGTCTGTGATGTCGGGGCAGCAGATTAGGGGTTAATAAGTGTAAGCTTAGGGGTGTTTAGACTTAGGGTTCATGTTAGGGTGTTAGGTGTAAACATAACTTTTATTTCCCCATAGGAATCAATGGGGCTGCGTTACTGAGTTTTTCGCTGCTTTTTTGCAGGTGTTAGACTTTTTCTCATCCGGCTCTCCCTGTTGATTCCTATGGGGAAATCGTGCACGAGCACATACGACCAGCTCACCGCTGACTTAAGCAGCGCTGGTATTGAAGTGCGGTAGGGAGCACAATTTTGCTCTACGCTCACTTCTTGCCTTTTAACGGCGGGTTTGTAAAAACCCGTAATACCATCGCTGTATGTAAGTGAGAGGTGAGAGAAAACTGCATGTTAGCACCGCACAGCTCCTAACGCAGAACTAGTAATCTAGGTGTTTGTTTGCAAAATAAGGCATCTAAGCAATTTTTTGGGTTCAGACCCTGGAAAGCACTTTTTTACTGGTGGGTGAATTTATCCACCAATCAGCAAGAACAACCCAGGTTGTTCACCAAAAATGGGCCGGCATCTAAACTTACATTCTTACTTTTCAAATAAAAATACCAAGAGAATGAAGAAAATTTGATAATAGGAGTAAATTAGAAAGTTGCTTAAAATTGCATGCTCTATCTGAATCACAAAAGAAAAAAATTGGGTTCAGCGTCCCTTTAAGCATAGCTAGGGTTAGTACAGTGATTCAGACCATCCCAGGACTGCTGTTTCGTGGTTTTTGCCACTGATCAGCTGGGAGTAGGTTGAATCAATGCTGGGTGAAATACAACAACTTTTAAAATTATGTGGAGGTGAAAAATTAGTTTAAAATCCTCCACTAAGCACAACATGTAAAGAAAAAAACTCATTGTGCAGTTCATTAAATAAATCTAAACAAATCAGGAGGCTTGCTTTCCCACAGAAAACCTCTGAATTCATTGTTTACAATGCAGCAAAGGATTCTGAGTGCAATATTCAGCTAGACAAACTAACTTATTGTCTATATTAGGATTTTGTGGCTGAGTGTTGGACAACAGAAATATTGAGAATTAATGTTGTACTAAACAAAGCGTTTATGTTGCTTTAAATTTGTGTCAGTTTGTTACAAATCCAAAGCATTGACTAAAATGTCTAAGTATTATCTCTAATTGGAGTTCAGTTGGAAAGGCAGCTAAGTTTAATTCCTAGATTATATTTAAACAGACAGATATTATGCATATAAAACTGAGCAGAAAAAAATAAAGGCACCTTTTAAAATTACTAGATCAAAGTATTCGGTTTAGAAATAAGATTATGGATATAGGTATTCGTGTACACACTAAAAGTCTTACCGGTACCGGTTCCTGAAGCAGTTAGACTGTGTGGGATTTCAAGGGGAGCTGACAGTTGTTTGATGCCGAACTGAGTTCCAGGAGTAGCAGGTAGTTCTGGCTGGATATGTCAGGAGGAGGAGGTGCTAGACGCTCTGGTATCCACTGTGGAAATGAGAGACAAAAAGGAATGTAAAGGAAATTCAGGTAAAGTAGCTTGACACCTGAAAATGATGTACTTGAACAGGGTTCAGGTAAGTGAAAATAAACTTGTAGTTAGTGAACCTTAGAGTGTAAAGTATCAGCGTATAGGATACGATCTTCATACAGGCAAGAAGTAGATCTTACCTTTAGGCAATGAACAAATAATCAAGCAAGGAAACAGTGCTAATGGTTATGTTAAATATGGTAAAAAATAAGAGAGGTGGAGTCTGAGGCCTCTATTCAACAAAGTCTGGTGGACCTGATCCGACAGTGCGGATCAGGTCCGCCAGACCTCGCTGAATACGGAGAGCAATAAGCTCTCCGTATTCAGCATTGTACCAGCAGCTCAATCGATCGGGTTGAATTCCAGCGATGTCTGTCCGCCTGCTCAGAGCAGGCGGACAGGGTTATAGAGCAGCGGTCTTTGTGACCGTTGCTTCATAACTGCTGTAGCTCACCAGAAACACGGGGCATCAAGCTCCATTCGGAGCTTGCTAGATAGGCCCCTAAGCATCCAAGATGGTTACCTTAAAGGAGAAGCCAGATACATAACACTTGGTAAGATATGCAAATGAGGTTCACAATGACTCATTTTTTACTTTAGTCTGCTATTATGTAGACTCCCTTTACACCATAGCATCACTGTATACACCACTTTTAAGCTTAGCTAGGGTTAGTACAGTGATTCAGACCATCCCAGGACAGCTGTTTCGTGGTTTTTGCCAGCTGGGAGTAGGTTAAATCACTGCTGGTCAAAACCACAAAACCGCTGTCCTGGGATGGTCTTAGTCACTGTATTAACCCTAGTTAAGCTTAAAAGCTGTGTATACAGCGATACTATGGCGTAAAGGGAGTCTGCATAATAGCAGACTGAAGTGAAAAAGTGAATCATCGTGAACCTCGTTTGCATATCTTACCAAGAATCCTTTGCTGCATTGGAAGCAATGTATCCAGAGGTTTTCTGTGGGAAAAGCAAGCCTCCTGACTTGTTTTAATTTATTAAATAAACTACACTAGTTATTTTATATATATATATATATATGTGTGTATAATTATATATAGGTATAGTTAGATATACAAAAATAACATATTCTGCTATGTGTAGACCATTGTAATGTGAAATATGTGCAGTAAATACACAGTATTGCATATATATGCTTATGTTGTCATCTACTTGACTGCTAAGGTCTCCAATGCACTTATATACAGTATATGTCTATAAATGTGTACATATGTATTTTTGTGTTTATATTTGTATATATGTCTGTAGATATATATATACACATATATATATATATATATATATATACATAAATACATCTGTACATACATATAAACATTTATATACATATTTAGACATGTACAGTATATGTATGTATCTCTATGTTAAAGCCTTTTGCCTGTTTTTCTAACACCTGAAACCTCATATCTTTGAGCCCTTTTAACTTTTTTGTGCAATATTTTTTTAAAATAATTTTTATTAGATAGTGGTATTAATATTTATCACAATATTCGGAAATTTGTAATATAATTAAGAAATATTATTTGAGAAATGATCACTTAAACCGGTAGTTGAAGGAGGTTTTCAATATGTATACCGAAAGAATTTGAATTTGGGTAATTTAATCTCCCCTAGTCAACTTAAAACATCTATGACCAATAGGAGTTTGTGGTTACTAGTTAATGGTACCCCATGGTAAAATTACATGTAAGGCATGTGAATATGTTACCACAGGTAGCAAGTTTTATTCATGCAAGACAGGTGAAAACTTTTCAACTAATGTATGTATGTTTGGGGTACTTGTAAAGCACGGCTAATCATAATCACCTGTAAGGGTCTCAAGGCGCTCCTCATTTTATCAACCTCGGAAGGGATGAAAGGCTGAGTGGACCTCGCCGGGGATCGAACCTGCAACCCTTGGGTTGCTACAGAGCTCAGCCACAGTGCATTAGCATGCTGAGCTATCTGTCCGGCTAAATGGATGGATCATTTGTTCATCAACATATGTGATATATTTGATAGACTGTATTGAACATCAAAAACAGTATATTAGTATGACTACACGAGAAGTACTTACCCACATACGTGAACACCTGGGATACATCACAAATGAACAAAGATGTTCAGCTTTGTTTTGCCACTTTCTGGACAAGCACACCAAAGATCTTATTTTTTTTAGATGGCGTCCATAGAAAGCATTAAAGTTCCAGTAAGAGGGGGAGACAAACTACATTTATTATCACGACAAGAAACCTACATGACAATTTAAGTTGGAAACCTTGGCACCACTTTTAGGTGGCAGACTGAAATCATCCTGATCCGATCGGGATGATTGACACCCCCTGCTAGCGGCCGATTGGTCGCCGGTGAGCAGTGGACGGCATTGCACAAGTATTTCACTAGAATTTTATCAAATTTAACGAGGTTGAGTGGACATGATTCGTTACAGCGAATCATGTCCTCTCGACCAATGTTAAATCTACCCCTATGTATTCAGGATTATTTTTTTTTACAGTATAGTATTAATAGCATATTGAACAAATGCAATAACCTGTTAACAGAGGTGATAGTTATTCACACTCTAGTCCCTTTATGAGTCTTACATTGCAGGCAATGGATTAAGGATGTTATACTGAAAGAAAGAAACAAAGCACAATGTTAATCGTATACTGGCATGTAAAAAGCAATAACAATTCTGTGTAAATATGGGGATTAATTTACGCGTGTATCAAAATGTCCAAAATGATTGTATTGTGTTTTTTAAGAGTGAAGGGCACAGCTGTCCTTTAGGTCTATGATTACGGCATCTCAGTCGAAACGCGCAAGACCAGAGCCGTGCACATAGCTGTCTTTTAATCTTTGATACAATAAACTTGGAACTTTTATCTTGAGCAAGTACACTTAATTTACTTATCTATGAATGTTATTATCTGTAACTGTACTTTTCAATGTATTTTTTATGTGTTTTGGGACACTTTTTAGTTTCTCAAATTAGTTAATCAGAGCACTGAGGTTATGCTATCCTAACGTGTGTTAAATTCAATTGCACTCAAGCGATAGCGTTAATTTGCAACTTGTAATACACGAGCTACACCCGACGTGCGAAAACAGCCCTCGTGTGCCACTCGTAATTTGGCCCTAAATGTCTAGCTTTGGAAAAATTTTACAGTAATCTGTAAAGCACCTTATATATATATATATATATATATATATATATATATATACACACAAACACTCACACACATTTGTTTGTGTAAATACCCATACTTCTGTCTGATAAAATAGAATAATTTATTTCTATACAGAGAATTTGATCTCAGCAAATCACACTGTAAATAATCAAACTGATGTGATAAAATAGGATAGTAAATCACGTGATTTACTTTACTGTTTACTAAGCTTAACAAGGAACTCAGAAACCAATATGATAAAGTGTTCTTATAGTTACTTAATAAATCACATTCTGTTTACTGATCCAGTAGTTGCTAAGAGTAATTATCTGCATATAGTGCAATATTTTATTTAGACACTAACAAAAGGGTATATTTTAAACTCCTAATTTATTGTACTGAAAAAAGTTTCCAGTCATTGCAGATTTTTGATACTTTGGAAAGCTTTAAACAGTGATGAAGCCTTCCTTGAACTTTGTGCTCATAGAACAGAATTTCTCGGTGCATTCAGTATCTAATGCCACTTATGGTTTCTCCCCATAACAGTTTCAGTCCCAGTTCGGGTCTTGGATAAATATCAACATGTTTCAGCCCAGGTGGCCTTTTTTTTAATATAATTTGTTGTTGTGTAATATCAAATTCTGTTTGATATTACACACCCACTACCTGCCCACACCACACCCACTACCTGCCCACACCACACCCTCTACCTGCACACACCACCACACCCACTACCTGCCCACACCACACCCACTACCTGCACACACCACCCCCACTACCTGCCCACACCACACCCTCTACCTGCACACACCACACCCTCTACCTGCACACACCACCACACCCACTACCTGCCCACACCACACCCACTACCTGCCCACACCACACCCTCTACCTGCACACACCACACCCACTACCTGCCCACACCACACCCACTACCTGCACACACCACCACACCCACTACCTGCCCACACCACACCCTCTACCTGCACACACCACACCCTCTACCTGCCCACACCACACCCTCTACCTGCACACTACACACCCACTACCTGCACACACCACACCCACTACCTCCCCACACCACACCCTCTACCTGCACACACCACACCCACTACCTGCCCACACCACACCCACTACCTGCCCACATCACACCCTCTACCTGCACACACCACCACACCCACTACCTGCCCACACCACACCCTCTACCTGCACACACCACCACATCCACTACCTGCCCACACCACACCCTCTACCTGCACACACCACACCCACTACCTGCCCACACCACACCCACTACCCTACCCCCTCTTTGCATATGTGTAGCCATAGTGAAACACCTTAATGTGTAGTAATTTAAAAAAAAACAACAACAAAAAAATAAAATTAAAGGGATATGCGAATTCGGTTCCTGCGGTCTTTTCCATCTTGGAACGGTTTAGCACGTTGAGTTACTACAAGAATAACCTGTCAAAAACAGAGGCATATAGTATCAATTTGCCTAGCGAGCAGCTCCTACACCTGCAGGAAACATACGATTTCCACTGGTCCACAATGTCTATTAAGCACTTGGGAATTCACCTAAGCGCGGACCTGGATAGTATCCTATCATTAAATTTTGATGTTCTAATTGCGGAGCTACATTCTTTGATACGCAGATGGGACTTCAGAGAGATCTCTTGGATGGGACGTATAGCTACGGTGAAAATGTCGCTACTCCCTAAGGTGTTATACCTGTTCCGATGTATCCCGTTGAATATTCCGCACGGCACCCTACAGCAAATCCATCGACTCTTCTCCAAGTATGTTTGGATGGAGAAGACACCCCGGATTAGCTATAAAATCATGCAGAGGGAATTCTCTAGAGGAGGGGTGTCCTTTCCAAATATATTCCTCTACTATGAAGCCGCTAGATTGTCGCAAATCACGGCCTGGGGCCCCGCTAGAGAGAAGCCGAAATGGTACAGACTTGAGGAACTGCACCTACCTGAAGGCTTAGACCTTCCAAGTGCTCTGTGGGTTCATAGACATAAACAACTAGTCGGCAGGGTCGCTAACCCTGTAGTACAGCACAATATTAAAATGTGGCATGAGCTCAGACACCACACAGAGATCGCCCCACACCCCTCGCCGATCCACCAGATGAGGGGTCTCTTATGGGAACTCCCAAATATCCATGTGGAATTTTGGGCACAGCACAATATTGTGACGGTGGAGCATCTGTTTTCTGACGGTAAACTTATGACGGTCCACCAAATACTTGATTTACTACGGGGCTCTCCCATATGGCTGTACTTTGAATGCTGTAGGATACTCAGCTTGCTGCATTCTTGGAAATTCGGGGCTCAAACCTTAAGACCCCATTCTAAGTGGGAAGAGAAGTGGCTGCAAGAGATGGGGATGGTGAAACCTCTTACATTCCATTACAAGGCAATGCTACAAGACCACTCGGTGGGCCTCCCGAGCCAAATCAAATTGTGGTGTAGGGAGCTAACCTTGAATATTTCAGACATAGAGCTGAGTGATGCCATTCAGCTGACAAAGAAAACGATCCATTGTATAACGATTTTTGAAAGCTATATGAAACTCATATTTGTCAAAAATGTTCACCGGTGCATCCCCAGGATGTTGGAGAATGTGCGGAGAAGAGGGCTCTAATTCCCATGTTTGGTGGGCTTGCCCGAAGATCCGAGATCTCTGGAGAGATCTTGAAACGCTTCTACACTCTATGAATCTGACTTTGATACTGACGCCAGGCCTGGCCCTTTTCCACATCCTTGATAAGACCTTACCTAAATGCAGCAGGCAATTGGTGATATATGTTTTGGCAGCTACCAAGCTCTGTATTGCCAGAGCATGGAAACAGATTGCTCCACCTACAATCTCGGATGTTTGCGGGGTAATACAATATCTGGCCAACATGGAGAAATTCGCATATAGGTCGTTTGAGCGGATGGAGGACTACTGGGCAATATGGGAAGACTGGATTCAGATCCAATAATCCCGGACACTTCTATATGCTATTGTTTCTTTTCTCCAGGCAACTGAACCGAGGGACATTGTGTGCGGGTTGATATGATCAACCCCCCCCCCCCAATTAATCTTGTGTTTATTTCCCCCTTTTTTTTTTCTTTCTTTTTTTTTTCTTCTTTTTCTCCCTTCCCCCCACAACTCCTTCGCTAACACTACTCTCTTTTCTCTGCTCCCTCTTTCCCTACCCTTCCTCCTTTCCTGGACTCCCCTGACACCCCTCATGAGATGACTCCCTTACCCTCTTCCCTATGGCCTTTCCTTTCTACATAGCACCCCTGAATAGTTAGTGACGACCTAGACATCATTTTTGACATCTGAGAAGGAGGGCTATAATTGTCACCTAAAATTTTTCACTAGATTTATATTCCGTTACTTGAAACCCCTACTAAACTTGAAGATGCTTCTTAACAAACGCTAAGACATATATATATTGTTTACAGTGTTATTGGACGTTTACCACTTAGTATTGTATCTGGATACCATATGTCAAACCTATGTAACTACTTTGATGTCTTAGTGGAAAATGATTTTTCACTATAGTTGATTGATTGTATGCACTTTTTGTTCTCAATAAAAATATTTAAAAAAAAAAAAAAAAAAAATTAAAGGGATATGAAACCCAAAAATGTTCTTTTATGATTCAGATATAGTATTTGATTTTAAATAACTTTCTAATTTACTTATTTTTCTTCATTTTCTTGGTATCTTTAGTTGAGAAGCAGTGACATAAGCTTAGGAGCCGGCCCATTTCTGGAGCACTATATGGCAGCAGTTTTGCAAGAATGTTATCTATTTACAAGAGCGCTAGATGGCAGCACTATTTCCTGCAATGTAGTGCTCCAGATGCCTACCTACGTATCTCTTCAACACAGAATTCTATGGGAACTAAGCAAATTTGATACTTAGAGGCCGATTTACCAAATGTCTTTCGGACCTGATCCGACAGTGCGGATCAGGTCCAACAGACATCGCTGAATGCGGAGAGCAATACGCTCTCCGTATTCAGCATTGCACCAGCAGCTCACAAGAGCTGCTGGTGCAACGCCGCCCCCTGCAGACTCGCGGCCAATCAGCCGCCAGCAGGGAGGTGTCAATCAACCCGATCGTACTCAACCGGGTTGAATTGTGGCAATTGCTGTCCACCTGCTCAGAGCAGGCTCAGAGTCTTTAGACCGCTGCTTCATAACTGCTGTTTCTGGCGAGTCTGAAGACTCGCCAGAAACACGGACCCACAAGCTCCATACGGAGCTTGATAAATGGGCCTCTAGTAGTAAATTGGAAACTTTTTGGGGGTTTATATCCCTTTAAGTCCTTTTAATGCAATTATTAAAAATATATCCGTTTGCTGGCTGTTCCCTGTGTATAGACATAATGTATCTCCCTCTCACAGAATGCAACATTGCAAAGTTGTGTAAACTAGGATATGTTTAATGTTAGGCAGCAGGGACAAAACTGTGTCCAATTTGCATTTTTTGTTTACATTTTGCATTGGTAGTAACCTGTGCAACTAACCATGGGTGGCCTTTAGATTGATAAAGGGGACAATTATTTAAAATATAGGATTTCTCCTGCAGAAGCTACCACCTATACTGATCTTGTCAATACTGCAGTATTTGCTATAGGAAAGCTATGTAATCAAAATGTAGTGGCAGTTAGGGTAGAGGAAAGAGCCCAGCCTATTTGAGCTGAAAAAGTATCCCTGCAGTTATTTTGAATAAAAAAAAAACATAAGCTTTTTGTCTGAGTACATTATCTCTTTAATGGATTTATTTGCTAAAAATGAACTATTCTATAGGTAAAGAGTAGGGGGCCTATTTAACAAAGGTCTGTCGGACATGATCCGACAGTACAGATCAGGTACGACAGACCTCACTGAATGCGGAGAGCAATACGCTCTCCGCATTCAGCATTGCACCAGCAGCTGGTGCAACGCCACCCCCTGCAGATTCACGGCCAATCGGCCGCCAGCAGGGGAGTGTCAGAAAACACGAAGCTTGATAGATATGCCCCTATATCTCATTTCATCATAATATTCCTTTAAATTAATGTATTAAGCACATTCCCTTACGTAGCAATCTCACTAGGATAGCTGAAAGCAAAAATCTTTGAAAAACCCTGTCAAAAACTCCACACGTGGCTCAAGTTTTTATGTATACAGCTCTCCTGCCTAAATTCTTCTTTATTTACCACCTACTACTCATTTCTATTGCCCCTAGACCTCAAAACAGCCAGGGCCCTATTTACCTCACATAAGCCAGATTCCTGCTGACATCTCTACCAAGGACTTTTCCCAATGCCGCCTCTCTAAGTGGCCCTTGATTCTTCTCAGCGCCTCCACACCAACAAATTGACATTCCACCTTCACTGCAACGCTCCAACTTCAAGTGTTTTATTTTCTTTTTCATCTGTTTATATTTAGTTAAAAAAAACCTGTTTGTTGGTGCAAGATTTCTATAGCACTTTCCAAATGTGTGAGATCAAATTCAGTTTTTTTAAATTTTTACAGTCTGAATAAGTGAATACTGTATGATATATCAACAATTCAACAATTTTAATAACAAAGCAATATATTTTAGAAACTGTGTATATATACAACGCTCCACCGTCACTGCCAGGCTCCACCTTCAATCCAGCACTCCATCTTTACAGCAGCATTTTGAAGCAGTGCTTACGTGCTACGTACTATAGTGAGTCAATGTTGATTCAACTTTCAGTCACTATTTTTCACTACTCTCCACAGTTACATTTCTACTCACCTATGCCTAGAGGGCAAGTGGAAAGTTTGAGCCATATATGTACTTAGCATTGGAGTTTTGGCTGAATATGTAGGCAAAACAGTTGTACGGATATGTTTGAAACTTGGTATTTTGATGTATTTTGTTGAGAGCTAATTACCTTATGTTGGGTGAAAATGTGTATGATTCTTAGTTCTTGTGATATTTGTAAAAAAAACAAAACAAAGAAACTGTGAATCCATAGCCCGTTTTGGATGCATGCGCAGGGTTCTTTTTATTTTCTGTGTGTGGTCACATGACCTCCAAGCACAGTATTTGCCTAATGAAGTGCATTGAGACAGAACCACTACAAACTGAGGTGCATGAAAAATGGCAATACACATCCTATACAGCCCTACGGTATTAACCCCTAAACTGATACAACCCCCATTGCAATATAAACCCCCTACACTATTAACCCTTAAACCACAACAACACCATTGTAGCAAACCCTCCACACTATTTAATTACTATGCTATAAACCCCTAAACCACCACAACCCCATTACAATAAACCCCCCTGCACTATTAACCTCTAAGCAGACACAACCCCCATTCCAATAAACCCCAATTTATTTCAGATAGAGCATGCAATTTTAAGCAACTTTCTAATTTACTCCTATCATTTTTGTTTTCATGGTATCTTTATTTGAAGCTCAGGAGCCAGCCCATTTTTGGTTCAGAACCCTGGATAGCGCTTTCTGATTGGTGGCTATATTTAGCGTTTACATTTCCTCCCCTACCATTTATGCGCGCTCTGAAGTCACCCTAACCCATTGCGCGTAAATCACGATTGCACTTAAGAGAACGATTACACTTTCAACTTGTAATACGTGCTATTTATGTCATGTGCAAAAAGCCGATAAAAGCCTGATAACGCTTGTGATCAACAGCTAGTGCGCCAGTCGTAATCTAGCCCCTAATATGAAAAAGAAGAGACTCGTTTTTTTACATTAGAAGTGCATGCCCCACTAGATATCATATGGTTGATAAAATGATTCTAAATACTGTATTTATACCACAGGGGGAAATGGATTTGTCAATGAAACTGCATCACCATGTCTGGTACAATTAAAGTAACTCCCCTTTAAAACATCACATTATAAATTATGAGTTTCTTGAAACTCTAGATGTATGGGAGATGTAAAAATGACAATTACTTATCTTGATAGACACATTATTGGGAATTATATATTTAAGAAGCTATTACATTTTTCTGATTTAGAGCTAGTGATGGTTGCACATATATGTCTCCTGTCATTGGCTCCTGAGCCTACCTCAGTCTGTTCTTCAACAAAGGATGACGAGAACTAAGCAGACTTGAAAAAGGAAGTAAAGTTCTTTAAAATTGCATGTTTAATGTTGACATTACTGTCCCTTTAAATCTGTGAATATATATATATTGTAAATGTTTATCTATATTGATAGTTTTGTTTTAGTCACTTTTTTGCCACCCCCTCCCAATAAGTTTTGTTGCTGATGGCCTTGTCATTAAAGGGATATGAAACCCAAAACTTTTCTTTCATGAATTAGATAGAGCATTTGATTTTAAACAACTTTCTAATTTACTTCTATTATAATTTTTTCTTCGTAATTGTGGTATCTTTTTTTTAAAAAAGCAAGGACGTATGCCTACGAGCCGGCCCAATTTGGATATCACATTAAGCAATGCTGAGATGAATTGTAAAGGCTCACTGTCTTTTATATTACATATTTTTATTTGAAACAATTGTTAAAACCCTTGTAACAAATCTTTTCTGCTAATTTTTTCAGGTCATGATGGAATTGTTACACTTTTGAAACATTATAAGCACCCTCAGGATGAAGCTCAGTGTAATGAGTATTCCCAGCCCGGCGGAGGTATTTAACTTCACTGTTCTATTTAAAGTTCTGTTTCTTTTTCCTTAACATTATTTGAAAACATAATGGCCAAAGGCTTCTATTGAAATGTTCTGTTAAAATGGACAAGTTGATTAGCAGAAAATTGACTAGTCATTTTATATTGAGCTACTTTCATTAATATATGTCACTAAATAAAATGATATCTAATCTTCTGTCCCTTGGTAGTATAATTTGTAATTGAGTGATCTCTATTACTTAAAATAAAATTATTATTAGTTTCTCTAATTTTAGTTGTTTTAACAAGAACTGGTCAGTGTTCCCTCTAAGGCCAGATTTTGTGAGAGGCCCAGCAGTGAAACAGTTAATTAGTGAACCACACCCTGCAGTTAGCAAATACTACACAATGCAGAGAGCAGCGTGTGGTTACCTTATTAACTGGTTCACTGCTGGGCCGCTCACAATACCTGGCCTTAGAGGCAACACTGGAATTGGTTATATTCTACTATTCATATAACAAAATATGTTGTATCAATTGATGAAGTAATATTTAATTAAAATGTATAGTATAATTAACCATTATTAAAACCATGTTGGCAGACTTTTGTGCATTATTTTAAATTCTCACCTTCAAGATACTGTTCTATCTTAACCATTTCTTCTATAAAGGTAAGACGAGTCCACGGATTCATCCATTACTTGTGGGATATTATCCTTCCTAACAGGAAGTGGCAAAGAGCACCACAGCAGAGCTTTCTATTTAGCTCCTCCCTTAGCTCCACCCCCAGTCATTCTCTTTGCCTACTCTAAGTACTAGGAAGCGTAAAGTGAAAGAGGTGATAAGATATTAGTTTTTCATTTCTTCAAGCAAGAGTTTATTATTTTAAATGGTACCAGTGTGTACTATTTACTCTCAGGCAGCAGATGAATGAAGACTGCTGCCTGGAGGATGATGATCTTAGCATTTGTAACTAAGGTCCATTGCTGTTCCCACAGAGGCTGAGGAGTACAGGAAACTTTAGTGTGAGGAACGGTTTCATGCTATGCAGCAATGAGGTATGTTCAGTCATATTTTTCTGGAGAGACTGTGTATTTCAGAAAGGCTGACATTATACCCATGAGGGTAAGAGTAAGCAGTAATCCTAGAGCTAAAAGAAGGGCATTACTTAGCTTGCATATGGGGTCAATTACAAATATGGTTGACACTGAATGGCAAATGTTTGTGAGCAAACGTTTTTTGATTTGGGAGTGCTGTAACGTTTTTGTGGGCAATAACGTTTTGGGCAAACTTTATTAAGGGCACACATGGCTTAACTTTTGGGTCTTAGAACCCACATGACTAGTTATAACCGCTCTGGTGCGGTCCTTTAAGGCTGAGGAGACATCGACTGTGATGGGAGGGGCCTATTTTCATGCCTCAGATGCGCAGTTAGTTTTATCAGCAAACAGCAAGCTATAACTCCTGAGGGCCCTGGTGTATGTTTTGGGCCAAATCGAAGCTTTTACCCCACATTTTCGATCCCTGAGGGCAGGTAGGGCCACAGCAGGGCTGTGGCAAGGTGCTGAGAGTGTTGTTTACGGATCTGGGCCTATTTTCTATCAGGTTTGGAAATTAAGGGGTTAATTGTTAAAAAATTTGTGGTGCAATCTTAACTACCTATATTGTGTCTACATACAAAATTTTGAAAAATTTGGTGCATGTTTAGGCTGTTTTGCAGAACGTGTATGCTTTTTTTCTCTTAAAGGCGCGCAGTACCGTTTTTTAAGATTGTTATTTTTTCACTAAATAAAGTGTTTTCATGCTTGTTTGTAGTCATTACTAGCCTGTTCAACATGTCTGACACTGAGGAAAGTTAATGTTCAATATGTTTAGAAGCCATTGTGGAACCTCCACTTAGAATGTGTCCCTCATGCACCGAAAGGTCAATAAATTGTAAAGAACATATTTTAGCTACTAAAAGTATGTCACAGGATGATTCTCAGTCAGAAGAGTATCGGGTTTTGCCATCTAATTCTTCCCAAGTGTCACAACCGTTAACGCCCGCACAAGCGACGCCAAGTACTTCTAGTGCGGCTAATTCTTTCACCCTGCAAGATATGGCCGCAGTTATGAATACTACCCTCACAGAGGTTTTATCTAAGCTGCCTGGGTTGCAGGGGAAGCGCAGTAGGTCTGGTGTGAGAACAAACGCTGAGCCCTCTGACGCTTTATTAGCCATATCCGATGTACCCTCACAATGTTCTGAAGTGAGGGATTTGCTGGCTGAGGTAGAGATTTCTGATTCAGGAAATACGTTCCCTCAGACAGATTCAGATATGACGGCTTTTAAATTTAAACTAGAACACCTCCGCTTATTGCTCAGGGAGGTTTTAGCGACTCTGGATGATTGTGACCCTATTGTAGTTCCAGAGAAATTGTGTAAAATGGACAGATTCCTCGAGGTTCCTTCCTACATTGATGTTTTTCCGGTCCCTAAGAGGATTTCGGAAATTGTTACTAGGGAGTGGTATAGACCAGGTATTCCGTTCGCTCCCCCTCCTACTTTTAAGAAAATGTTTCCCATATCAGACGCCGTGCGGGACTCGTGGCAGACAGTTTCTAAGGTGGAGGGAGCTATTTCTACCCTGGCTAAGCGTACAACTATACCTATTGAGGACAGTTGTGTTTTCAAAGATCCTATGGATAAAAAATTAGGGGGTCTTCTGAAGAAAATATTTGTTCATCAAGGTTTTCTTCTCCAACCTATAGCGTGCATTGTTCCTGTAACTACTGCAGCGTCTTTTTGGTTCGAGGCTCTGGAAGAGGCTCTTCAGGTTGAGACCCCATTAGATGATATTCTGGATAGAATTAGGGCTCTCAAGCTAGCTAATTCTTTCATTACAGATGCCGCTTTTCAATTGGCTAAATTAGCGGCGAAGAATTCAGGTTTTGCCATTTTAGCGTGTAGAGCGTTATGGCTTAAGTCCTGGTCTGCTGATGTGTCATCAAAAGCTAAGCTTTTAGCCATCCCTTTCAAGGGTAAGACCCTATTCGGGCCTGAACTGAAAGAGATCATTTCAGACATCACTGGAGGGAAAGGCCATGCCCTTCCTCAGGATAGGACGAATAAGATGAGGACCAAACAAAATAATTTTCGTTCCTTTCAAAACTTCAAAGGTGGTCCCTCTACCTCTTCCCCTGCCGCAAAGCAAGAGGGGAATTTTGCTCAATCCAAGTCAGTCTGGAGACCTAACCAGACTTGGAACAAGGGTAAACAGGCCAAGAAGCCTGCTGCTGCCGCCACCAAGACAGCATGAAGGGGTAGCCCCCAATCCGGGACCAGATCTAGTAGGGGGCAGACTTTCTCTCTTCACTCAGGCTTGGGCAAGAGACGTTCAGGACTCCTGGGCTTTAGAAATAGTAACCCAGGGGTATCTTCTAGATTTCAAATATCCTCCCCCAAGGGGGAGATTCCATATTTCTCAATTGTCTGCAAACCAGACAAAAAGAGAGGCGTTCTTACGCTGTGTAGAAAACCTATATACCATGGGAGTTATCTGCCCAGTTCCGAAAACAGAACAGGGGCAAGGGTTCTACTCCAATCTGTTTGTAGTTCCCAAAAAAGAGGGAACCTTCAGACCAATTTTGGATCTCAAGATCCTAAACAAATTCCTCAGAGTCCCATCCTTCAAGATGGAGACCATTCGGACTATTTTGCCAATGATCCAGGAGGGTCAATATATGACCACCGTGGACTTAAATGATGAGTATCTGCACATTTTTAGCGTGTAGAGCGTTACACAAAGATCCTATCCACAAAGATCATCACCAGTTCCTCAGGTTCGCCTTTAAGGACAAGCATTACTAGTTTGTGGCTCTTGCCTTCGGGTTGGCCACAGCTCCCAGAATTTTCACAATAGCTGTGGCGCCTTATCTGGACGATATCTTAATCCAGGCGTCAACTTTCCAACTAGCCAAGTCTCACACGGACATCGTGTTGGCTTTTCTAAGATCTCATGGGTGGAAGGTGAACGTAAAAAAAGAGTTCACTTATCCCTCTCACAAGAGTTCCTTTCCTGGGAACTCTGATAGATTCGGTGGACATGAAAATATTTCTGACGGAGGTCAGGAAATCAAAAATTTTATCCATCTGCCGAGCTCTTCATTCCACTCCCTGCCCGTCAGTGGCTCAGTGTATGGAGGTAATCGGCTTAATGGTAGCGGCAATGGACATAGTTCCGTTTGCTCGCTTGCATCTCAGACCACTGCAACTTTGCCTGCTCAAACAGTGGAATGGGGATTATGCAGATTTATCTCCTCAGATAAATCTGGACCAAGAGACCAGAGACTCTCTTCTTTGGTGGTTGTCACAGGATCATCTGTCCAAGGGAATGTGTTTCCGCAGGCCAGCGTTGGTTATAGTGACGACGGACGCCAGCTTATTGGGCTGGGGTGCAGTCTGGAATTCCCTGAAAGCACAGAGATTGTGCACTCAGGAGGAGGCTCTCCTCCCGATAAATATTCTAGAACTGAGAGTGATATTCAACGCGCTTCAGGCGTGGCCTCAGTTGGCGTCGGCCAGATTCATAAGATTCCAGTCGGACAATATCACGACTATAGCATATATCAATCATCAGGGGGGGGAACAAAGAGTTCTCTAGCGATGATAGAGGTTACCAAAATAATTCGAAGGGGAGAGACTCACTCTTGCCATCTATCAGCAATCTATATCCCAGGGGTGGAGAACTGGGAAGCGGATTTTCTAAGTCGGCAGACTTTTCATACGGGGGAGTGGGAACTCCATCCAGAGGTGTTTGCACAATTGATTCAGCAATGGGGAACACCAGAATTGGATCTGATGGCGTCTCGTCAGAATGCCAAACTTCCTTGTTATGGGTCCAGGTCAAGGGATCCTCAGGCAGTACTGATAGATGCTCTAGAAGTACCCTGGTCGTTCAACCTGGCTTATGTGTTTCCACCATTTCCTCTCCTTCCTCGTTTGATTGCCAGAATCAAACAGGAGAGAGCTTCAGTGATTTTGATAGCACCTGCGTGGCCACGCAGGACTTGGTATGCAGACCTGGTGGACATGTCATCTCTTCCACCACGGACTCTGCCACTGAGACAGGACCTTCTGATTCAAGGTCCGTTCCAGCATCCAAATCTAGTTTCTCTGCGACTGACTGCTTGGAGATTGAACGCTTGATCTTATCCAAGCGGGGGTTCTCTGAGTTGGTCGTAGATACCTTGATTCAGTCTCGAAAGCCTGTTACCAGGAAAATTTATCATAATATATGGCGTAAATATCTTTATTGGTGCGAATCCAAAGGCTACTCATGGAGTAAGATCAGGATTCCTAGGATTTTGTCCTTTCTCCAAGAAGGATTGGAGAAGGGGCTATCAGCTAGTTCCTTAAAAGGACAGATATCTGCTTTATCAATTCTACTGCACAAACGTCTGGCAGATGTTCCAGATGTTCAGTCGTTCTGTCAGGCTTTAGTTAGAATCAAGCCTGTGTTTAAACCTGTTGATCCACCATGGAGTTTGAATTTAGTTCTTAAGGTTCTTCAAGGGGTTCCGTTTGAACCTATGCATTCCATAGATATTAAGCTTCTATCTTGGAAAGTTCTGTTTTTAGTTGCTATCTCTTCGGCTTGAAGAGTTTCTGAACTATCTGCATTGCAATGCGACTCACCTTATCTTGTTTTCCATGCTGATAAGGTGGTTTTGCGTACCAAAACTGGATTCCTTCCTAAGGTTGTTACTAATAAGAATATTAATCAGGAAATTGTTGTTCCTTCTCTGTGTC
This sequence comes from Bombina bombina, assembly GCF_027579735.1. Lineage (NCBI taxonomy): Eukaryota > Metazoa > Chordata > Amphibia > Anura > Bombinatoridae > Bombina > Bombina bombina. The sequence goes on along the minus strand of NC_069508.1, from coordinate 138,230,641 downwards.
CTAATCCTTCCTCTAAGAAGGAGTGTCTATTGCACAACTTGGACGTGGTTCATGCTTTAAAGTTTTACTTGCAAGCGACCAAAGATTTCCGTCAAACATCTTCTTTGGTTGTTGTCTATTCTGGAAAACGTGGAGGTCAAAAAGCTACGGCTACCTCTCTTTCTTTTTGGCTGAAAAGCATCATCCGTTTGGCATACGAGACTGCTGGACAGCAGCCTCCTGAAAGAATTACAGCTCACTCTACCAGAGCGGTGGCTTCCACATGGGCTTTTAAAAATGATGCTTCTGTTGAACAGATTTGTAAGGCTGCGACTTGGTCTTCGCTTCATACGTTTTCCAAATTTTACAAATTTGATACCTTTACTTCTTCGGAGGCTATTTTTGGGAGAAATGTTCTTCAAGCAGTGGTGCCTTCTGTTTAACCATCTGTCTTGTCCCTCCCGTTCATCCGTGTCCTGTAGCTTTGGTATTGTATCCCACAAGTAAAGGATGAATCCGTGGACTCGTCTTACCTTTATAGAAGAAAAGTACATTTATGCTTACCTGATAAATTGATTTCTTCTATGGTAAGACAAGTCCACGGCCCGCCCTGTCATTTTAAGACAGATTATATTTTTTTGATTTAAACTTCAGTCACCTCTGCACCTTGTAGTTTCTAATTTTTCTTCCTGTACCTTCGGTCGAATGACAGGGGGGTGGAGCTAAGGGAGGAGCTATATAGACAGCTCTGCTGTGGTGCTCTTTGCCACTTCCTGTTAGGAAGGATAATATCCCACAAGTAAAGGATGAATCTGTGGACTCGTCTTACCATAGAAGAAATCAATTTATCAGGTAAGCATAAATTTACTTTTTTCTTAAAGGAAAATAAAAGCGTAATAAGAATATGTTCTAAGGCAAAAGAGCACTATTGCTTGATTATAACTACATATTTAAACCAGTTCAAAAAGATTAAACATATATTGAGTCAGCTCTGGTGTAGCAATGCAATTCTGATCCTAAGCTAAACATGGTCAGTGAGCAAATCAGAAGTGGCATTTGTGCATAGGCACCAATAAATGGTCATGTTCAGGTCTGGAACAGATGTGCATTGTTGCTCTGACACTGACATTTACTACATATTGCAAAAAAAAATAAAAAAAAATGTTCTCTTTAAAACATTTGTATTGTCATTATATGTCCCTTTAAATATTCTCTATCTTAACACTTTAATAAGTAATAAATCTCATAATTTAAAACAAGGCCGATCACTCAAAAAAGTAGCTTGTTATATTCTTCTACTTGACAGAATAGTTATATCAAAGGCATTCAAATACACAGCCAACATCCTACTAGATGAATTTACATTTTAGTAGAATTAGGATGACTAATGATCCTTTATCTACATTATAATAGGGACAAGCCACTTTGTGAAAGAAGTTGGTAGAGTACAGTAGAGTTAGAGTTTGTACAAAGACAAAACAGAGGCAGACGCAGATAATAAGAAGGGCTTATAAAGTAAGGGAAATAGAGAGACAGGGAGAAAGAGAATGGGGAGAGGGGTAAGAGAGAAGAGAATTGGGAGAGGGGTAAGAGGGAAGGCAAGGGAGGAAGAGAATATGGAGAGGGATAAGAGAGAAGACAAGGGAGGAAGAGAATGGGGAGAGGGGTAAGGGAGAAGACAAGGGAGGAAGAGACTGGGGAGAGGGGTAAGGGAGAAGAGAATGGGGAGAGGGGTAAGGGAGAAGACAAGGGAGGAAGAGAATATGGAGAGGGATAAGAGAGAAGACAAGGGAGGAAGAGAATGGGGAGAGGGGTAAGGGAGAAGACAAGGGAGGAAAAGACTGGGGAGAGGGGTAAGGGAGGAGACAAGGGAGGAAGGGAAGGGGGAGATGAATAAGGGAGAAGACAAGAGAGGAAGATCATGGGGAGATGGATAAGGGAGAAGACAAGGGAGAAAGAGAAAGGTAAGAGGGATAAGAGAGAAGACAAGGGAGGAAGAGAATGGGGAGAGGGATAAGGGAGAAGACAAGGGAGGAAGAGAATGGGGAGAGGGATAAGAGAGAAGACAAGGGAGGAAGAGAATGTGGAGAGGGATAAGGGAGAAGACAAGGGATGAAGAGAATGGGGAGAGGGGTAAGGGAGAACACAAGAGAGGAAGAGAATGGGGAGAGGGAGAAGGGAGAAGACAAGGTAGGAAGAGAATGGGGAGAGGGGTAAGGGAGAACACAAGGGAGGAAGGGAATGGGGAGAGGGGTAAGGGAGAAGACAAGGGAGGAAGAGAATGGCTAGATCAATAAGGGAGAAGACAAGGGAGGAAGGGAAGGGGGAGAGGGGTCAGGGAGAAGACAAGGGAGGAAGAGAATGAGAAAAAAAGTAAGGGAGAAGACAAGGGAGGAAGATAATGGGGAGAGGGATAAGGGAGAAGACAAGGGAGAAAGAGAATGGGGAGAAAGGTAAGGGAGAAGACAAGGGAGGAAGAAAATGGGGAGAGAGTTAAAGGGACAGTAAACACCAATTTTTATATTAAAGACAGAATTTAATAATGGCACTATTATAGGCGTGCCCCATTCTATTTAATGTTTATAATGTATTGTGTGAGGACCAAATATGGTTCCGCACCCTTATTACTTAATATTGGTGGGTTGTTGCTTGTGCATAAAATTCATATAGACTACAAAATTGTGGAACTAGGAGTGTTCCACAGGACAGAATACGCATATAGCACTCTAATCCCCAGACTCACAGGGCGGTGCTTGACGGGCTTAATTAAAATATAACTTTTATTATCTACATTAAAAATGGGTTTAACAAAATATAACACACAAACACAAATACATTCTATTGTTAAAATCAACACTGTGAGATAGAACCTGGGTAATGGATCTTGCTGTACTATATGTGAATTACTCAAGCCTTTATTATAAACAAGTACAGCATATATAAATATCCTGGTCAATTACCCTGTATGAGTATTTCTAGCTAGGAAAGATACCAAATGTTGGTGAGATTGGTATCTTATAATGTGTGTAAATAAGTAAGGATGTTACAAATATAGTTGTGGATCCCACTAATTTATACGAAGATCTAAATACAAGGGGTGAGGGGTGGTGAGGAGTTGATGTAGCAAATTGTGACTACTGTCTACAATATTACATTAAAGAACAGAACTCAGTGTACAGGAAGGATAATATTACCACTGAAGACTGATATAAGATTACAAATATGTTATGTAAATGACATAATTTTTTCGGGTGCTGTTCAATGTGCAGAGTAGATATTAGATAACAGGTATTGTATGATGTATTCATATATTGTAATTATTTGCCCACTGGGGTTGTATTAAATAATAATCCATGAGAACCTATTGTCAAAATGCCACATTTCAAGAAGTTGTAGTCTTACATTCTATCTATATAGTTATCAGATTGAATCTTCCTGGGTGCTTTACTGTGGTGTGCCCACAGTGTACGTTATATTGAGATGGTGATTTCAACTTATTCACTGACTATCCAGCTGTATAAAATAGTCACAGTGTCAGGGTTTTTCCCTGTTTTGTATTGCCATGTGCTGCTGGCAGCCATTTTAATCACCTCTCTTCCTGACTATGGTGCATTGTGGGGGATGCTGCTCATTTCCTGCACTTCCTTTTATGGCCAGACTGGTGTGCATCATCCGTGTGAGACAGGATGCAGTCTCAGAATTGTGATGTCATCACTTATTATTTAAAGGGCCTCTGTTCAGTATGCTTTGCCTTTGCGTTGTCTCAGAGCTGTTTGTTAGAGTTCCTGTATATTACCTGGCTGCCTGACGTCCTTCCTGGTTCCTGATCCCTGGCTTGTTTCTGACTCTGCTGTTTTCCTTGTTGCTGATTCCGGCTCGTCTGACTATTCGCTTTGGCTCCTGACTCGGCTCGTCTGACTACCAGCTCTGGTTTTGAATCCTGGCTTGTTATTTAACTTGTGGACTTTTTATTATTTTTTGCTATTAATAAAGGTGTGATTATTTTTGCACTTCTCGTCTCAGTCTGATTCCTGGCACCCTGACACACAGTTAGTTGTGATTTTTGTTGAATGCTTTAACCATCTGTATTTCCCAGTTATATTTATTCATAAATAACCGCTGAGTGGTTATTTAGCCAAATTAAGAAATATTTCTTAATAATGTAATTATACTGTATGAAGTATCGCTTACTATAAGGTTCTAAGGATTCTTCTCAGTTAGGCTTAGTATGTTATAGTGGTGACAGACTAGCACTTATTAACCTGATAGAGAAAGTTTATTAATGCTGTCTTATTGCATAATACTACTATGTCTCAAATTAAGAGCAGTGTATAGGAAGCTTTTTAAATGCACCTTTTGAGTTAGAACCTTACCATACCCTGTAACTACCTAGCCGCAACAGTGTAATCCTACATAGCGCAACGTATCGCATATCATGGGGTTTGAAACAGTTGACAGTGACGAGCAGGCTGAATAGCAGCATCTGATACAATTGAGTAAACGCTGAAGCCCTAGCACTCAGATCAATTATTTAAATTTAAATCTAAGTGGAGGTATATGTGCTAACTACTTGGCGGAGTAACGGTACCTATTTGCCACAATTTCAAACTAAAGATCATACATATGTAAGGTAGCAGATTCTATCTATAACAATAGATCTCAATATTATTCACAATTACGCTACAGGCTAAAGGGACCAACTGATCAGATCCTATAGACCAGATTGAATCTCACTATGAGTTACTAAACGATTATATTTAACTAACAATGCTCTGAAAGTGTATTTCCCACTTGAAGGGGGATAATAATGATCGATCTTCAGTTAGAAGTAAATATTACTAGTATAACATATAGTGCTAATAATACGGTTATGTGCCGCATGGTACACACACATTTATTTATTAATAGGCAGTAACGGCCATAACATAGGTGAATACTAGTTACTTTGTATTTTTATATCTGTATCAATTTGAGACATAGTAGTATTATGCAATAAGACAGAATTAATGAACGATCTCTATCAGGTTAATAAGTGCTAGTCTGTCACCACCATAACATACTAAGCCTAACTGAGAAGAATCCTTAGAACCTTATAGTAAGCGATACTTCATACAGTATAATTACATTATTAAAAAATATCTCTTAATTTGGCTAAATAACCACTCAGTGGTTATTTATGAATAAATATAACTGTGAAATACAGATGGTTAAAGCATTCAACAAAAATCACAACTAACTGTGACTATTTTATACAGCTGGATAGTCAGTGAATAAGTTGAAATCACCATCTCAATATAATGTACACTGTGGGCACACCACAGTAAAGCACCCAGTAAGATTCAATTTGATAACTATACAGATAGAATGTAAGACTACAACTTCTTGAAATGTGGCATTTTGACAATAGGTTCTCATGGATTATTATTTAATACAACTCCAGTGGGCAAATAATTACAATATATGAATACATCATACAATACCTGTTATCTAATATCTACTCTGCACATTGAACAGCACCAAAAAATGTATGCCATTTACATAAGATATTTGTAATCTTATATCAGTCTTCAGTGGTAATACTATCCTCCCTGAACACTGAGTTCTGTTCTTTAATGTAATATTGTAGACAGTAGTCACAATTTGCTACACCAACTCCTCACCACCCCTCACCCCATGTATTTAGATCTTCGTATAAATTAGTGGGATCCACAACTATATTTGTAACATCCTTACTTATTTACACACATTATAAGATACCAATCTCACCAACATTTGGTATCTTTCCTCGCTAGGAATACTCATACAGGGTAATTGACCAGGATATTTATATATGCTGTACTTCTTTATAATAAAGGCTTGAGTAAATCACATATAGTACAGCAAGATCCATTACCCAGGTTCTATCTCACAGTGTTGATTTTAACAATAGAATGTATTTGTGTTTGTGTGTTATATTTTGTTAAACCCATTTTTAATGTAGATAATAAAAGTTATATTTTAATTAAGCCCGTCAAGCACCGCCCTGTGAGTCTGGGCATTAGAGTACCAATTTTCATATAACTGCATTTACTAGACTACACTACTATAAAGAATAATATGCACAGATATTGATATAAAAATTTTTAAGTATAAAACCATTTAAAAACTTACTTAGAAGCTTCCAGTTCAGCTCTGTTTAAAATGTTACTGGAACACCCCCTGCAAGTGGGAAATAGCAGACACTCCCCCCCTCCCCTTTCCTTTGCATATGAAAAGACCCTTTACACAAACAGAAGCAAGCTGGAGTAGATATACGTCAGTATTCTCCTAAAACTTTGGGGCTTGGTTAGGAGTCTAAAAAGCAGAGCAATGTTATTTAAAAATAAGCAAAAATATCCATTTTTTAAAGAAAAAAACGTTATGGGCTATATAAATTGATGATCCACAAAACATTTATGCAAAGAAAAATCTAGCCTATAATGTCCCTTTAAGGGAGAAGAGAAGGGAGGAAGAGAATGGGAGAGGGGTAAGGGAGAAGACCAAGGGAAGTAGAGAATGGGGAGAGGGGGGAATGGTACATAATTACAAGACAGTTTGATGGTCATGTTCATGAGATCTTAAAGGGATATTAACCCAATTTTTTTTTTCATGATTCAGATAGAGTATGCATTTTAAAGCCATTTCTAATCTACTTATATTATCAAATTTTCTTTGTTTTTTTGCTATCTTTATTTAAAAAGCAGGAATGTACAGCATAGGAGCCAGCCCATTTTTGGTTCAGAACCTGGGTTGCGCTTTCTTATTGGTGGCTAAATATACATTTAGTCACTAATAAGCAAGCACTCTCCAGGGTTCTGAACCTAAAATGGGCTGGCTCCTAAGCTTTACATTCCTGCTTTTTAAATAATGATAGCAAGAGAATAAAAAAAAAATCATGATAGGAGTAAATTAGAAAGTTGCTTAAAATTGCATGCTCTATCTGAATCATGAAAAAAATGGTTGGGTTTAGTATCCCTTTAATATCTAGTTTGACATAACACAAAGCTAATGCCCTCTCCAAAAGCCTACACTGCTGCAATCATAGAAACTGTAAAAGATTGTGCATATTTTACTTATCTTATAAAGTTTAATAGCATTTTAAAAAGTATTTTAGTTCTTTTATGTGTTGTCATGTCATTTTGAAGTAGTAAAACTGAGAAGCAACAAGTACATTGTTAAATATCTTATTATGTAAACTTTGTGTTTTAGATGGTTCGTATGTGTCAGTTCCTTCGCCTCTTGGAAAAATTAAAAGCTTGACCAAAGGTACTGTATGCTTTCTGGCAATGCTAAGTGAAAATGAATACTTCTGTGCACTTTTTATTGGTCATTTTAAAATATAACTAGATTTTATTCACTAAACTATATTCCCTTTAAAAAACGTAGGCCTAGATTTAGAGTTCGGCGGTAGCCGTCAAAACCAGCGTTAGAGGCTCCTAACGCTGGTTTTGGCCGCCCGCTGGTATTTGGAGTCAGTGATTAAAGGGTCTAACGCTCACTTTTCAGCCGCGACTTTTCCATACCGCAGATCCCCCTACGCCATTTGCGTAGCCTATCTTTTCAATGGGATCTTTCTAACGCTGGTATTTAGAGTCGTTTCTGAAGTGAGCGTTAGAGCTCTAACGACAAGATTCCAGCCGCCTGAAAATAGCAGGAGTTAAGAGCTTTCTGGCTAACGCCGGTTTATAAAGCTCTTAACTACTGTACCCTAAAGTACACTAACACCCATAAACTACCTATGTACCCCTAAACCGAGCTCCCCCCACATCGCCGCCACTCGATTAAAATTTTTAACCCCTAATCTGCCGACCGCCACCTACGTTATACTTATGTACCCCTAATCTGCTGCCCCTAACCCCGCCGACCCCTGTATTATATTTATTAACCCCTAACCTGCCCCCCACAACGTCGCCGCAAGCTACTTAAAATAATTAACCCCTAATCCACCGACCGCAAATCGCCGCCACCTACGTTATCCCTATGTACCCCTAATCTGCTACCCCTAACACCGCCGACCCCTATATTATATTTATTAACCCCTAATCTGCCCCCCTCAACGTCGCAGACACCTGCCTACACTTATTAACCCCTAATCTGCCGAGCGGACCTGAGCGCTACTATAATAAAGTTATTAACCCCTAACCCGCCTCACTAACCCTATCATAAATAGTATTAACCCCTAATCTGCCCTCCCTAACATCGCCGACACCTAACTTCAATTATTAACCCCTAAACTTCCGATCGGAGCTCACCGCTATTCTAATAAATGGATTAACCCCTAAAGCTAAGTCTAACCCTAACACTAACACCCCCCTAAGTTAAATATAATTTTTATCTAACGAAATAAATTAACTCTTATTAAATAACTTATTCCTATTTAAAGCTAAATACTTACCTGTAAAATAAATCCTAATATAGCTACAATATAAATTATAATTATATTATAGCTATTTTAGGATTTATATTTATTTTACAGGCAACTTTGTAATTATTTTAACCAGGTACAATAGCTATTAAATAGTTAAGAACTATTTAATAGTTACCTAGTTAAAATAATAACAAATTTACCTGTAAAATAAATCCTACCCTAAGATATAATTAAACCTAACACTACCCTATCAATAAAATAATTAAATAAACTACCTACAATTACCTACAATTAACCTAACACTACACTATCAATAAATTAATTAAACACAATTGCTACAAATAAATACAATTAAATAAACTAGCTAAAGTACAAAAAATAAAAAAGAACTAAGTTACAGAAAATAAAAAAATATTTACAAACATAATAAAAATATTACAACAATTTTAAACTAATTACACCTACTCTAAGCCCCCTAATAAAATAACAAAGCCCCCCAAAATAAAAAATTCCCTACCCTATTCTAAATGAAAAAAGTTACAAGCTCTTTTACCTTACCAGCCCTGAACAGGGCCCTTTGCGGGGCATGCCCCAAGAATTTCAGCTCTTTTGCCTGTAAAAAAAAACATACAATACCCCCCCCCAACATTACAACCCACCACCCACATACCCCTAATCTAACCCAAACCCCCCTTAAATAAACCTAACACTAATCCCCTGAAGATCTTCCTACCTTGTCTTCACCATCCAGGTATCACCGATCCGTCCTGGCTCCAAGATCTTCATCCAACCCAAGCGGGGGTTGGCGATCCATAATCCGGTGCTCCAAAGTCTTCCTCCTATCCGGCAAGAAGAGGACATCCGGACCGGCAAACATCTTCTCCAAGCGGCATCTTCGATCTTCTTCCATCCGGTGCGGAGTGGGTCCATCTTGAAGCAGGCGACGCGGATCCATCCTCTTCTTCCGATGTCTCCCGACTAATGACTGTTCCTTTAAGGGACGTCATCCAAGATGGCGTCCCTCGAATTCCGATTGGCTGATAGGATTCTATCAGCAATCGGAATTAAGGTAGGAATTTTCTGATTGGCTGATGGAATCAGCCAATCAGAATCAAGTTCAATCCGATTGGCTGATCCAATCAGCCAATCAGATTGAGCTCGCATTCTATTGGCTGTTCCGATCAGCCAATAGAATGCGAGCTCAATCTGATTGGCTGATTGGATCGGCCAATCGGATTGAACTAGATTCTGATTGGCTGATTCCATCAGCCAATCAGAAAATTCCTACCTTAATTCCGATTGGCTGATAGAATCCTATCAGCCAATCGGAATTCGAGGGACGCCATCTTGGATGACGTCCCTTAAAGGAACAGTCATTAGTCGGGAGACATCGGAAGAAGAGGATGGATCCGCGTCGCCTGCTTCAAGATGGACCCGCTCCGCACCGGATGGAAGAAGATCGAAGATGCCGCTTGGAGAAGATGTTTGCCGGTCCGGATGTCCTCTTCTTGCCGGATAGGAGGAAGACTTTGGAGCACCGGATTATGGATCGCCAACCCCCGCTTGGGTTGGATGAAGATCTTGGAGCCAGGACGGATCGGTGATACCTGGATGGTGAAGACAAGGTAGGAAGATCTTCAGGGGATTAGTGTTAGGTTTATTTAAGGGCGGTTTGGGTTAGATTAGGGGTATGTGGGTGGTGGGTTGTAATGTTGGGGGGGGGTATTGTATGTTTTTTTTTACAGGCAAAAGAGCTGAAATTCTTGGGGCATGCCCCGCAAAGGGCCCTGTTCAGGGCTGGTAAGGTAAAAGAGCTTGTAACTTTTTTAATTTAGAATAGGGTAGGGAATTTTTTATTTTGGGGGGCTTTGTTATTTTATTAGGGGGCTTAGAGTAGGTGTAATTAGTTTAAAATTGTTGTAATATTTTTATTATGTTTGTAAATATTTTTTTATTTTCTGTAACTTAGTTCTTTTTTATTTTTTGTACTTTAGCTAGTTTATTTAATTGTATTTATTTGTAGCAATTGTGTTTAATTAATTTATTGATAGTGTAGTGTTAGGTTAATTGTAGGTAATTGTAGGTAGTTTATTTAATTATTTTATTGATAGGGTAGTGTTAGGTTTAATTATATCTTAGGGTAGGATTTATTTTACAGGTAAATTTGTTATTATTTTAACTAGGTAACTATTAAATAGTTCTTAACTATTTAATAGCTATTGTACCTGGTTAAAATAATTACAAAGTTGCCTGTAAAATAAATATTAATCCTAAAATAGCTATAATATAATTATAATTTATATTGTAGCTATATTAGGATTTATTTTACAGGTAAGTATTTAGCTTTAAATAGGAATAAGTTATTTAATAAGAGTTAATTTATTTCGTTAGATAAAAATTATATTTAACTTAGGGGGGTGTTAGTGTTAGGGTTAGACTTAGCTTTAGGGGTTAATCCATTTATTAGAATAGCGGTGAGCTCCGATCGGAAGTTTAGGGGTTAATAATTGAAGTTAGGTGTCGGCGATGTTAGGGAGGGCAGATTAGGGGTTAATACTATTTATGATAGGGTTAGTGAGGCGGATTAGGGGTTAATAACTTTATTATAGTAGCGCTCAGGTCCGCTCGGCAGATTAGGGGTTAATAAGTGTAGGTAGGTGTCGGCGACGTTGTGGGGGACAGATTAGGGGTTAATAAATATAACATAGGGGTCGGCGATGTTAGGGCAGCAGATTAGGGGTACATAGGGATAACGTAGGTTGCGGCGGTTTACGGAGCGGCAGATTAGGGGTTAAAAAAAATATGCAGGGGTCAGCGATAGCGGGGGCGGCAGATTAGGGGTTAATAAGTGTAAGGTTAGGGGTGTTTAGACTCGGGGTACATGTTAGGGTGTTAGGTGCAGACGTAGGAAGTGTTTCCCCATAGGAATCAATGGGGCTGCGTTAGGAGCTGAACGCTGCTTTTTTGCAGGTGTTAGGTTTTTTTTCAGCTCAAACAGTCCCATTGTTTCCTATGGGAGAATCGTGCACGAGCACGTTTTTGAGGCCGGCCGCGTCCGTAAGCAACTCTGGTATCGAGAGTTGCATTTGCGGTAAAAATGCTCTACGCTCCTTTTTTGGAGCCTAACGCAGCATTTGTTTTAACTCTCGATACCAGAGTTAAATTTATGGTGCGGCCAGAAAAAAGCCTGCGGAGCGTTAACAGCCCTTTTACCGCCGAACTCCAAATCTAGGCCGTAATGTCTAGAATTTTTTTTTAATGAAAGAAATGCCAAATTGTGCTTTTATTCATTTGATATATTTAGCTCCTACACATAACACATACAGGGCTAGATTACAAGTGGAGAGCTCATTTATCACACGCCTGCAAACGGGTAACTTTGCCCGTTTGCAGGCGCGCCATACATAACCAGCCATTACAAGGGGCTGGTTATTGCTACCTCTGGTTAATTTTAGAAATGTGCCCCAAATACCACCAAAATACAGTGGTGTGTATTTTATTAAGAAAATATAAATTGTAGCAGTTTTTAGGTGCTAAATTTGGCGGGGATGGGGTGTTAAAGGGAACTTTGTATAATGCTTATAGACATACACTTACTGGCCACTTTATAAGGTACACCTGTTCAATTGCTTGGTAACACAAATTGCTAATCAGCAAATCACAAGGCAGCACAAGGAGATTTAAGTGACTTTGAACGGGCATGGTTGCTGGTGCCAGACGGGCTGGTCTGAGTATTTCAAAAACTGCTGATCTACTGGGATTTTCACGTACAAGTATCTCTAGGCTTTACAGAGAACCGTCTGAAAAAGAGAAAATATCCAGTGAGCGGCAGTTGTGTGGACGACAATGCCTTTTTTTATGTCAGAGGAGAATGGGCCGACTGGTTCAGGATTAAAGAAAGGCAACAGTAACTCAAATAACCACTCGTTACAAGTACCAAGGTATGCAGAATACCATCTATGAATGCACAACACGTCAAGCCTTGAAACAGATGGCCTACAGCAGCAGAAGACCACACTGGATGCCACTCCTGTTAGCTAAGAACAGGAAACTAAGGCTGCAATTTGCATAGGCTCACCAAAATTGCACAATAGAAGATTGGAAAAACGTTGCCTGGTTTGATGAGTACCGATTTCAGCTGTGACATTCAGATGGAAGGGTCAGAATTTGGTGTAAACAACATGAAAGCATGGATCCATCCTGCCTTTAATCAACGGTTCAGACTAGTGGTGGTGGTGTAATGGTGTGTGGGCTATTTTCTTGGCACACTTTGTGCCCCTTGTACCAATTGAGCATTGTTTAAATGCCATGGCCTACATGAGTATTGTTGCTGACCATGTCCATCCCTTTATGACTACAGTGTACCCATCCTCTGAGGGTTACTTCCAACAGGATAATACACCATGTCACAAAGTTCAAATCATCTCAAACTGTTTTCTTGAACATGACAATGAGTTCACTGTACTCTAATGACCTCCATAATCACCAGATCTCAATCCAATAGAGCACCTTTGGGATATGGTGGAACGGGAGATGTGCAGCTGACACAAAGTATTAAGGCAGTTCTGAAGGCAAAAGGGGGTCCAACCCGGTATTAGCAAGGTGTACCTAATAAAGTGGCCGGTGAGTGTATATATTTATGTGTTATTTTGTGTACATACACAAATTAACACATATATATATTTATGTATCTAGTCATATACATATATATTTATAATTTGCTGCAACCCCCTTCGCTGCACTAGTTCTCATGCCGTGTCTCACAACATGAGATTGAGGCTCCCATTGGAGCCTATGGAAGCGTGCTCTTGTGAGTGAGCACAATGTTATCTATATGACACACACAAACTAGCACTGTCTAGCTGTAAAAAGTATCAAAATGCACTGAGATAAGAGGCGGCCTTCAAGGGCTTAGAAATTAGCATATGAGCCTACCTAGGATTAGCTTTCAACAAAAAATACCAAGAGAACACAGCAAATTTGATGCTAAAAGTAAATTGGAAAGTGTTAAGAATTGCAAGCCCTATCTGAATCATGAAAGTTTAATTTTGACTTGACTGTCCTTTTAAACGCGTTGGTACAACTACACTAGGGTTACCACTTACAATGCTATTGTTTTTCCTCTTATGCCTTCAGCTCTCTTTAAAGCCCTTCTCTTATTTTAACACAATACAAAAAGCAGCTGATAAAGCTCTGCATTTTGGGCCAGATTATGAGTCATCTGATAACAATTATTTTTTTAAAAATTGCACAAAAAAGTTATAAGGGCTCAAAGATATGAGGTCTCAGGTGTTTGGGGGAAAAAAGCAGGCAAAGGGCTTTAACATTGAGATGCATACATATACATCTTTAAATATGTGAAAAGGAGGGTGAGACAGCACTAAGAAAAGGGTCAGAACACTTCAGTATAAATTAATGAAATCAATCAACCTCTCTTAATGCTAGAAATGCACTCAATATAAAGGGCAATTGAAAAAGATAATGATGTCATGTAGAGATAGCCGGTAGGTATAGCACTTACTAGAAAATACCTCAATCATATGAGGTAAGTTTCCGCATCTATCAGTGGGAAGCCTCAGGTAGTAGCTGGTGTCCGATTCAGAGATGAAGATATGGATATGTTAATCCTTCTCCCCTTCAAGTATGGTGTGTGGGCCTGGAGAGGTTATCGCAATGGAATTCCTCCGTGGGTCAGCAGTTATGCATGATAGAAAACACTAAGTGGGAACATAGCGTAATACAGTTTTATTAAATTAAAAGTAAATAAAACACGCCAAGTGGCCACTTACATTTAGAATCCTCAAACATATGAGGTATGGGCAAAACAAATAAAAGAATGTATGTACACAGAGGAGTCCTCTGGGTTCTTCCCAGTATTCAGGATACCAAACAGGAATGAGAGAAGTCCCAAAAGGGTAATATCCAAAAAAATCTTCAGGCAGTACAAGTGTTAATAATACTATAAAAGTGTAAATATAAATACAAATACAAAATCCCAAAGGAATAATCCCTAACGCATTTCAAAGGCTTGGTGTCCTTCTTCAGAGGAATTCATATAATAAAATACAAACATCCGTGGGATTTTTTTAAGCTGGGTGGAGGCACACCCTATAAATGCCCCTATAAACGCCCCCTCCATATTAATTGTTGAGGCTTAGTCACATGGTATAATGTTGTACTAGAACATTTCATGAGGGAATCTAAACACTATGGTAAGTAAGAAGGCCCAAATGGTTGTCATAGCAACCTGGGGAAACATTTGTGGTGTGTGTATGGTACTAGTGCGTGACGTAGTGACTCTCAATCATGTGATACACTATTCGACTGGAGCGTGTGATTATGGAGCTCAATGTACGATCTGCTCACTAAGGCAAGTCGAGCGGCCCAATTGGTTACCATAGCAACTGAAGTAAGCATAGACAGTGGAGCTCAATGTATGTTCTGCCCAAAACGTTTGCCATAGCAACCGAAGTAAACATAGACAGTGCGTTTATAGTTTTAGTGGTGCTGGGGGTATAATCTACTTATCTTTAAATATGTATATTTATGTGTATATATATATATATATATATATATATATATTATAGATATATGTTTATATGTGTGTACATTTGTATTTATTTGTGTACATATGTATTTACAGAATTATATGCACATATAAACACATAAATACATATGTAGACATATATATAAGAGCATTGGAGCCCTTTGATGTCAAGTTAAGTACTTTTTGAACAAAACACATACTATCCGAAGCAACATCCCAACACCAACCTGCAATATTCCAACAACAGGCCCAGTTAATCCCTCTGCCACCCTCTGCATCTTCCATCCAGCCACTGAGAATGAAGTTTCTTCCTTATTATATTCCTCACGCCTCACTACCTGCCCACTTGACCCTATCCCTTCCCGTCTAATACCCTCCATGTCTTCCACCCTTACTCCTGCTCTTATTCACATCTTCAACCTATCTCTCTCTACCCATTCATTCCCATCTTCTTTCAAACACGCAAAAGTCACTCCCATACTCAAAAAACCCTCCCTCGACCCTAATTCTCCTGAAAGCTACGCCCCATATCACTGCTTCCACTAACATCAAAACTCCTTGAAAAACTAGTTTACAATCGCCTCACCCACTTCCTGTCCACCTTGCTTGACCCACTGCAATCTGGCTTCTGCCCCAAACACTCAACTGAGACTGCCCTTACCAAGGATACTAACAATCTTCTCTTTGCTAAAAGTATTGGTCACTACTCTATACTCATCTTACTTGACCTCTCAGCTGCCTTTGACACAGTTGACCACCCCCTACTCCTACAGACCCTTAGCTCTTTTGGCCTCTGTAACTCTGCTCTTTCTTGGATTTACTCCTATCTTTATCACAGGTCTTTCTCTGTATCATTTGCCGGTGACTCCTCCTCTCCAATACCTATGTCTGTTGGAGTATCTTAAGGATCTGTTCTGGGTCCTCTACTCTTCTTCATTTATACTTCTTCATTGGGTAAACTTATCAACAGTTATAGCTTCAAATATCACCTCTATGCCGAAAATCCACAAACAAAAGGGCCCAGCATGTTGCTCTTTGACATCCCTCACTGGGGCTTTTTAAAGTTAAGGAACGCACATTACTATGCCATATACTCAACTCATAAAATATATCACATGGCTCAAGGTAGCTACCATTTAACATGATTTTAGTATTTTAGTTGGTCCAAAAGTGGCCGGTTAAGTAGTTACCAAATATCTAGATTATATTTAGAAAAGAGATATTGTATGTCCACATATGTTATTACTGAAGGTTTATATTAAAGGATCGCAACTAGAGCAATGTTCTTAACTAAGATTGATTTGAGTCCCTTATTGATAGCAGCTTTATAAAGATGTCATATCAGCCTAGCAATATAATATTATCGTTCTGTGTTTTTGTACACTTTTCTTATGAATGAGGTTGGAAAGCTGGTCGCTAACAAAGTTTACATGTTCAGGACATAATTGGGGACTGTACTGCATCCTAATCTAAACAGCCTATTTTTGTTAGTTCATTGTATCACATATGTATACTGTATCCGCATGTTTCTTATCGCTTAGTATTGGACATCCATTATTTGACGAATATCTCAATAAAAAATTATTTAAAAAAAAAATATCGCCTCTATGCTGTTGACACCCAGATCTATCTCTCCACTGTTGCTCTCTCTCCCTCTGTCCTTTCTCACATCAGCGACTGCTTATCTGGTATCTCTTCCTGGATGGCCTCTCACCACCTAAAGATTAACATGTCCAAGACTGAGCTCTTCCTAATCCCCCTCTCAAGCTCTACGTTGACTTCTGACTACTCTATCCCTGTTGATGGCTTCATTATTTCCCCATCGCCCCAAGTCCGCTGCCTCGGAGTTACACTTGACTCAAATCTATCCTTCGTCCCCCACATCCAATCGCTTTCTACATCCTGCCACAACCACCTACGCAATATTTCCATGATTCACCCTTTTCTGAGCGCTAACACCACAAAGCAAATAATCCACTCCCTTGTTATTTCCCGACTTGACCTACTTATTGGCCTTTCTCTTTCCTGCCTCTCCCCCCTTTAATCCATCCTAAATGCCTCTGCCAGGCTAATCCACCTTTTCCGTCACTCTGTATCTGCTGCACTTCTCTGCGAGTCCGTTCATTGGCTCCCCATTCACAGCAGAATTAAATTCAAAATTCTCACCCTTACATACAAAGCTCTCAACAACGCCACTCTCCACTACCTATCCTCTCTAATAAACAAGTATACTCCAGCCCGCCCACTAAGATCCAACAATGATCTGCTCCTTGCATCTTCAACTATCACCTCTTCCCATGCTAGACTGCAGGACTTCTGTCATACAGCACCTTCCCTCTGGAACACTCTCCCTTGTGCTGTCAGGCTTTGCCATAATCTTTCTTCTTTTAAATGCTCCCTGAAGACTTTTTTGTTCAGAGAAGCCTACCACCCAACTCAATAATAAATTAATTTCACTTACCTAACAACATTTCCTTCATCTAACTCTGCATTAACATCTTTCTCAATCTTGCAGTCCTCACCTCCTGTTTCTCAAACTCCTACCCTTCTAGGTTGTAAGTTCCCACAGGAATAGGGCCCTCAATTCCTCCTGTATGTGTTTGTAAATTTTGTCCTGTCTCTTACAAGTTTTATATCATTGTTTTATTTAAATGAATTGTACTTATGGACAGTGCTGCGGAATATGTTGGTGCTTCATAAATAAAGTATAATAATAAAATGATAAAATAAAGTAAAGGAAAACATGTAAAATCGTATTTATGCCATATTCATATTTAGGTTTTAACTATGTATTTACTGTAAATTCTTTCCTATGGCATGGAGAGTCCACAAAACATTCTAATTGCCAGCAGGAGGAGGCAAAGAGCACCCTAGCAGAGCTTTTAAGTATCACTTCCCTTACACATAACCCCCAGTCATTCTCCTTGCCTTGATCACGGGAGGATGGCGAAGATGGTGTCTGAAGATTTATTTTAATCCATTTATAGGTAATTTTCCCTGCAAGCAAGGATTGGGGTCTAGCTGTGTCCATGTCAATCTCTTTAGTAAGAGTAATGGTGGCTATTAGCAGTTAGAAGACGGTGAGGTGGTCTTTGCTTAAATTTCTAGCATTATTGCTACCCCTTTTATAGAAAGCCAGGGTTGGTTACTCTGTTCTTTCTTTTCTATAGGTCCCTGGTAGAATTGGAGAAGCTGCCACACCTCAGAAAACAGTTCCTACCTGAAAGAGCAGGATCCACAGGTAAGTGCTTTCCCTTCTAGGTTTAAAGGTACCAGCACTATAGGGGTTAAATCCTTGTGGAAAGTATTTGAATCTGTTTTAGGGGCACTGCTTATATGTGAAAGGAGGCATCATATTTTATTGGGGCTCAGAGAGGAGAGTGTATGAAGTGTTTGACAGGTGTTCTACTTTTAACTTGTTGCAATCGCTTTTCAGCTCAGCTTATTTGGCCCAATCACCTTTGCTGTGCTGCTGTCAGTTTTTGCGCCGTTTTTGCTGTCTACAGTTGCAAGTGAATTTGGGCTGTTCCGGTAACAAGGAGTATTTTGCTACCGGGCATGTCTGGTTTTCTGTGCTAGTGGGATAGCAACTTCTGGAGGGGTAAGACCTCAGAAGAGCTGAGGGTTTTAGGTGCTTATTTATGTTTTCTTGCTTCATATAAATAAACCTAATTTGGCATTTACATTTTTTGTTAATTGATACCCAATTATGGACACTAATGCTGAAGTTGATTCATCTGAAAAATGCTTATTGTGTTTGGAGGCTAAGATAATTCCTCCTGTACAGTTTTGCTCTTCATGTCTAAATAAAACTTTAATGTTTAAAGATAAGATGTCTCTCCCTAAGTCTCCTGTTTGTCAGGATAGTGTTATCCTAGCTACACCTCAGCTTTCCCCTCTAGCTTCCCAAGCTTCACATGCAGTGCCCTGTGGTTCCTCTCAACCTCCTGGGGGTGTTTTTTTACCTGGGGATTTCGCTGCGCAGATTACTTTTGCTGTTACTGCAGCTTTATCAGCTTTTCCAAAGGTTTCTGGTAAGCGTAAGCAGAAATATAAACATATTGATGTTAGTAAGGCTGACTCCGCTAAGGCTGCGTTAGTCAGTTTATCTCAATTTTCTGATGAGGTTGATTCTTCAGTGACTTCTGAGGGGGAATTGTCAGATTCTGATACTGTAGTGACCAATTCTGCAGATTCAGAGGAGATTAATTTCAGATTTAATTTAGAACACTGAGTTCTTTTGAAGGGGGTTCTTGCTACTTTGGAAGAATCCGATGCATCTGTTGCAGAGAATCCAAAGAGGTCTAGTAAGCTTAATAAGGTATATGATGTACCGTCATATGTGGAAGTATTTCCAGTTCCAGACCGTATGGTAGATATTATAACTCAGGAATGGGATAAACCAGGGATTTCTTTTTCCCCGTCCCCTGTTTTTAAAAAGATGTTTCCTGTTGCTAATGCTATTTGTGATTCGTGGCGCACGGTGCCCAAGGTAGAGGGAACTATCTCTACTCTGGCTAAGAGAACTACTATTCCTATTGAAAATAGTTGTTCTTTCAAGGATCCCATGGATAAGAAGCTTGAGGCTTTTTTGAAGAAGATGTACATTCATCAGGGATTACAGTGGCAACCTGTTTCTAGTATTGCAACAGTTGTGGGGGCAGCATCTTATTGGTGCAATGACTTATCTAATCTTATCCTAGAATAGAGTACTATAGAGGAGATCCAAGACAGGATCAAGGCTCTCAAGCTAGCCAATACCTTTTTTTGTAATGGCAACATGCAAGTTCTTAGGCTGGGTGCTAAGATTTCTGTTTTTTCTGTTTTAGCGTGCAGAACTCTGTGGTTAAAATCTTGGTCTGCAGATGTTACAACCAAGTCCAAGCTTTTATCTCTGCCTATAAGGGTAAAACCTTGTGTGGAAGAAAATCATTTCTGACATTACAGGTGGAAAAGGTTCTTTCCTACCTCAGGATAAAAATAATAGACTTAAAGGTTGCCAGAATTCTAATTGTCATTCCTTTCGTAACTTTAAGGGACAGAAGTCTTCCTCTTCCAAGTCGGATCAATCCAAGTCTTCTTGAAGGTCCAGTCAGCCTTGAAATAGGGGGAAGCAAGTCAAGAAGCCTTCTGTTGATTCTAAATCAACATGAAGGGGCCGCCCCAATCCTATAGTGGATCAAGTGGGGGGCAGGCTTTTTTTTTTCGGCAGGCTTGGATACGCAATGTTCCAGATCCTTGGGCCATAGATATAGTATCCCATGGTTACAGAATAGGATTCAAATTTTGTCCTTCCAGGTGCAGATTCCACCTGTCAAGGTTATCTGTGAACCAGATAAAGAGAGAGGCCTTAAACTGCGTAAAGGACTTTTCATCCCTGGGAGTGTTTGTTCCAGTTCCTCTAGAGGAACAGGGTCTAGGATTCTATTCAAATCTATTTGTAGTTCCCCAAAAGGAGGGCACTTTTTGTCCCATTCTGGACCTAAAGTGTCTCAACCAATTCCTCAGGGTTCTGTCATTCAAGATGGAGACCATCCGTTCTATTCTTCCTTTGGTCCAAAAGCGTCAGTTCATGACGACCATAGATCTAAAGGACGTGTATCTTCATGTTCCTATTCACAGGGATCATTACCAGTATCTAAGATTTGCCTTCCAGGACAAATATTTCCAGTTTGTTGCCCTTCCTTTTGGCCGTGCTACAGCTCAAATAATTTTTACAAAGGTTCTGGGGGCTCTTCTAGGAATGGTGAGGTCCCAGGGTATTGCTGTGGTGCCTTATCTAGATGACATTCTAGTTCAAGTGACATCTTTTCATCTAGCAAAATCTCATACCGAGATGTTGTTGTCTATTCTACATTCCCACGGGGGGAAAGTGAATCTGGGAAAGAGTTTCCTTGTTCCAGATACAAGGGTGTGTTTCTTGGGAACAATCATAGATTCCCTGTCCATGAAGTTTTTTGTGATGATGTCAGAAAATCCAAACTTCATGTTTCTTGCCTGGCTCTCTAGTCTGCTATTCGTCCATCTGTGGATAAATGCATGGAGGTGATTGGACTGATGGTTGCTTCCATGGACATCATTCCTTTTGTTTGTTTCCATCTGAGACCACTCAGATCTCTCGCAGAAGATACATTTGGATTCCCCAACAACAGTCTCTCTCTCGTGGTGGATTTCACAGGACCATCTGTTTCGGGGCACATGCCTCCTGAGGCTTTCCTGGGTGATTGTGACCATGGACGCCAGCCTATTAGGCTAAGGAGCAGTTTGGGGTTTCTTAAAAGCACAGGGTCTGTGGAGTCGTCTCTTCCAATAAACATCTTGAAGTTGAGAGCAATTTTCTATGCTTTAATAGCTTGGCCTCAACTAGCTTTGGTCTGATTTATCAGATTTCAGTCGGACAACATCACCTCAGTGGCCTACATCAATCACCAGGGAGGGAGGTGACTTACATTCTCCAGTGGGCAGAGTCTCACGATTGCCATCTCTCTGCCATCCACATACCAGGGGTGGACAACTGGGAGGCGGATTTTCTGAGCAGGCAGACTTTTCATCCTGGAGAGTGGGCTCTCCCCCAGAGGTTTTCACAATGATAACTCTCAGGTGAGGGGTTCCGGAGTTGGATCTGACGGCGTCTCGTGAAAACGTCAAGCTTCCAAAGTACGGTTCAAGGTCAAGAGATCCTCAAGCCATTCTGGTAGATGCTCTAGCGGTTCCTTGGAGTTTCAACCTAGCATACCTGTTTCCTCCGTTTGCATTGCTTCCACAAGTAATTGTTTGCATCAAACAGGAGAGAGCTTCTGTGATTCTAATAGCTCCTGCATGGCCTCACAGGATCTGGTTCACGGATCTGGTGACGATGTCATCTCTTCCGCCGTGGATGTTACTTTTCAGGAAGGACCTTCTACTTCAGAGTCCCTTTTTTCATCCAAAGTTGGCTAGATGTGGCTTCTCTGAGAAAATCATAGATACTATACTCGTAAACCGGTTACTCGCAGAATTTACCATAGGGTATGGTGTAAATACCTTCATTGGTGTGATTCAAAGGGTTTTTCTTGGAACAAAGTAAGGGTTACTCAAAATTTTGGCTTTTCTTCAGGAGGGCCTAAAGAAGGTTTTGTCAGTCAGTACTTTGAAGGGTCAGATTTTCTGCACTGTCTATTCTTCTGCATAAACGTCTGGCAGTTCTTCCAGATGTTCAGTCTTTTGTTCAGGCCTTGGTCAGAATCAGGCCTGTGTTTAAGTCTGTTGCCCCTCCTTGGAGCCTTGACCTCGTTCTTAGATTTTTTCAGCAGGCTCCTTTTGAGCCGATGCATTCTGTTAATAATAAATTACTATCTTGGAAGGTTTTGTTTCTTCTTCCTATTTCTTCTGCTCGCAGAGTTTCCGATCTTTCGGCTCTGCAATGTGATTCCCCTTATCTTATTTTTCATGCTGATAAGTCGGTCCTTCGTACTAAGCTGGGGTTTCTCCCTAAGGTAGTGTTGGATCGCAATATTAATCAGGAAATTGTTGTTCCCTCTTTTTGTCCTAACCCTTCTTCCACGTCTTTTGCATAACTTTGATGTTGTGCATGCTCTTAAATTTTATCTTCAAGCAAGTTTCGGCAGACTCTTGCCCTCTTTGTTGTTTTCTCTGGTAAGCGTAGGGGTCAGAAGGCCACTTCTACCACTCTTTCTCTCTGGTTGAGAAGTGTTATCCGTTTAGCTTTTGAGACAGCTGGACAGCAGCCTCCTGAAAGAATTATGGCTCATTCCACTAGAACTGTTTCCTCTTCATGGGCTTTCAAAAATGAAGCTTCTGTGGAGCAAATCTGTAAGGCGGCCCCTTGGTCCTCCATACATACTTTTTCCAAATTCTACAAATTTGATACTTTTGCCTCAGCTGAGGCTTCTTTTGGGAGAAAAGTTCTTCAAGCTGTGGTGCCTTCAGTTTAGGTCCGCCTGTCTTGTTCTCCCTCCCTATTCATTCTGTGTCTAGTTGCTTGGATATTGGTTCCCACTAGTAATTAGAATGTTTTGTGGACTCTCCATGCCATAGGAAAGAAAACAAAATGTATGCTTACCTCATAAATGTATTTATTTCCGGGCATGGAAAGTCCACGACCCACCCTTATTCTATTTAAGACAGCAGTTTTTTTGTATCATCCTCAGGCACCTCTATACCCTTGTGTTATCTTCTATTTCCGTTTCCCTTCAACCGAATGACTGGGGGTTATGGGTAAGGGAAGTATACTCTGCTGGGGTGCTCTTTGCCTCCTCCTGCTGGCCAGGAGTGAATATCCCACTAGTTATTGACTCTCCATGCCCGGAAATGAATACATTTATGAGGTAAGCATAAATTTTGTTATTTCACATT
Organism: Bombina bombina; assembly: GCF_027579735.1. Classification (NCBI taxonomy): domain Eukaryota; kingdom Metazoa; phylum Chordata; class Amphibia; order Anura; family Bombinatoridae; genus Bombina; species Bombina bombina. Next base: position 138,207,374 of record NC_069508.1, on the reverse strand, counting down.
CCAATGCTCTGCTCATAGCAGAATATGTTTTATGTATTTATAAATAGATCTATATATATATGTATATATACACAGAAAGTCCCCCTTTGCAGCTCCAAACAAAGTACACGTTTTACTCCGGAAATGTTAGTATACTGAGATGCAGAAGATTACTCACCCGGCACTATGTCTCCAAGTGGCTATGGGCTTCAAAGTGCGGCTAACGAATCGTTCACCACGGTAACTTGTAGCGGTCCTCCACTACAATGCGGGTCCCCGTACCACCAAATCCCTCAGCGCCACACTGACAAGTGTTCCTAACAGGGTTGAGCATGCATCCGTTGATTGTATCAGCTCCAGCTGTGTGGAGAGTTGTCGGTTCTTGCGGAGGCGTGTACTATGACGTGAACCAATGATGAGTGCCTGTAGCGACCTCTGTGAGGTCTGTGGGTCCGGGGAACGCCGAGGTTTAAGCTGGAGCAAATAGTAGATAGACGAACAGCAGAAAAAAACAGCAAACCTTCCAGGCGTTTACATAAAATCAAATTTATTGTTAGGAGAAACTGGATAAACAATTTAAAAGATCAATAGTCCCAGCAACCTAGGATTAAGAGAAAATACGTATTTTCTCTTAATCCTAGGTTGCTGGGACTATTGTTCTTTTAAATTGTTTATCCGGTTTCTCCTAACAATAAATTTGAATATATCTGTATCTATCTATACCTATATATAATAATCTATATACAGTATATATATAGGTATAAATATATATTGTACCAAAAATACCATCAGATAAATATAGAAATATGTATGAAAAAATATAACATATTCTACTATGTGAAGAACATTAGAATGTGAAATATTCATATTTCCATGTTGAGTTTGTGTATTTGAGAATATGCTATCAGGTTTGCATGCAAGTAGGGTTTTAAGAATTTTTTTCCCCATTGTTTATGTTCAATTGGCTTTTATGAGGGAATACATTAACGTGTGTGCAATATTCTAAGTTCAGCTCTTTACACATGTTAGGTTAGCACACAAGTGAAAATGTTTTACCTTCAACTTGTAATACGAGCGCTACCCGACGCACGCAAAAAGTTTACTTCTAGCAGAATTGGCGCTTGAGTAGGAGCGTTAAATTCTGCCTTGTAATCAGGGCCTTTATTGTCTAGATTACAAGTGGTGGACTATTGTTAGCATGGGTCGCAATAACAAATATCACTCCTGCACTAACTTGTGTGCATATTACAGTTTAATGGTTTTGCGCACTTGGACTTACTCAGTATTGGTTTAGCACGGGAACAATAAGTGATATTTTTTTTTAAATAACATGCTCCATTGAAGTTTATTGGGAGAAGTTAGCGCAGTCATGATATACGATGTCCTGAAGTTAGCATGCATTGGGTTTCACTCACGCACAGTCAGCTTGTAATTCCAATGTTTTTTGCGCATGAGTGAAAGTGATAAATAGCATCCTGTGACAGAAGCAGTACACTTTTACAGATCTGTGATGTTAATGGCTTTTTGACATCTGTACTTTGCACTTTAGTTTAGCTCACATAATAGAGAGTAGAAGTGTTCCATTTTGCCATTTTTTGCAGTTTAAAAGTTACATAACAATTATAAGCACCCAGTGTGATGATACAGAGCTTAACTAACTGATAATTGTAAGGGAACTGTAGTTGTACCAAGCAGTTTTTTTGCCATTGATTTTCAGGTTTATTTGTTTGTGGTGTAGTGCATTGTGTGTGTGTCTAGTGTTTTTGTATACTGTTTATGTATACTCTGTTAGTGTATTGTGTGCACTCTAGCACAATCCTCTACTGCCATATGCTGCCTCCTGTTGTTAAAAACGTGTTGGGACTGGCATTTATTTTGGCCTTGGTCAACTAGATCTATGACAAAGGTAACATCCTAGGGGCTGATTCTCTAAAGCTCTCTGGGCTGGTGAGATTTTATAAGAATGTTCACCAGTCCTTCTATTTCCCTGGTACAATTCTATAAAGCCACTTTTCTTCTATAAAGGTAAGACGAGTCCACGGATTCATCCTTTACTTGTGGGATATTATCCTTCCCTACAGGAAGTGGCAAAGAGCACCACAGCAGAGCTGTCTATATAGCTCCTCCCTTAGCTCCACCCCCAGTCATTCTCTTTGCCTACTCTAAGTACTAGGAAGGGTAAAGTGAAAGAGGTGATAAAATATTAGTTTTTAATTTCTTCATCTTTCCAAGGGAATGTGTTTTCGCAGGCCAGCGTGGGTCATAGTGACGATGGACGCCAGGCCAGCCTATTGGAGTGGGGTGCAGTCTGGAATTCCCTGAAAGCACAGGGTTTGTGGACTCAGGAGGAGACTCTCCTCCCAATAAATATTATAGAACAGAGAGCGATATTCAATGCGCTTCAGGCGTGGCCCTGCTGGTGTCGGCCAGATTTGTAAGATTTCAGTCGGACAATATCATAACTGTAGCATATATCAATCATCAGGGGGGAACAAAGAGTTCTCCAGCGATGATAGAGGTTACCAAAATAATTTGATGGGCAGAGACTCACTCTTGCCATCTATCAGCAATCTATATTCCAGGAGTGGGGAGTGGGAAATCCATCCGGAGGTGTTTGCACAATTGATTCAGCAATGGGGCATACCAGAATTGGATCTGATGGCATCTCATCAGAATGCCAAACTTCCTCATTACGGGTCCAGGTCAAGGGATCCTCAGGCAGTACTGATAGATGCTCTGGCAGTACCTTGGTCGTTCAACCTGGCTTATGTGTTTCCACCATTTCCTCTACTTCCTCGTTTGATTGCCAGAATCAAACAGGAGAGAGCTTCAGTGATTTTGATAGCACCTGCGTGGCCACGCAGGGCTTGGTATGCAGACCTGGTGGACATGTCATCTCTTCCACCATGGACTCTGCCACTGAGACAGGACCTTCTGATTCAAGGTCCGTTCCAGCATTCAAATCTAGTTTCTCTGTGACTGACTACTTGGAGATTGAACGCTTGATCTTATCCAAGCGGGGGATCTCTGAGTCGGTCATAGATACCTTGATTCAGGCTTGAAAGCCTGTCACCAGGAAAATTTATCATAAGATATGGCGTAAATATCTTTATTGGTGCGAATCCAAAGGCTACTCATGGAGTAAGATCAGGATTCCTAGGATTTTGTCCTTTCTCCAAGAAGGATTGGAGAAGGGGCTATCAGCTAGTTCCTTAAAGGGACAGATATCTGCTTTATCAATTCTACTGCACAAACGTCTGACAGATGTTCCAGACGTTCAGTCGTTCTGTCAGGCTTTAGTTAGAATCAAGCCTGTGTTTAAACCTGTTGCTCCGCCATGGAGTTTAAATTTGGTTCTTAAAGTTCTTCAAGGGGATCCCTTTGAACCTATGCATTCCATAGATATTAAGCTTCTATCTTGGAAAGTTCTGTTTTTAGTTGCTATCTCTTCGGCTCAAAGAGTTTCTGAACTATCTGCATTGCAATGCGACTCGCCTTATCTTGTTTTCCATGCTGATAAGGTGGTTCTGCGTACCAAACCTGGATTCCTTCCTAAGGTTGTTACTAATAAGAATATTAATCAGGAAATTGTTGTTCCTTCTCTGTGTCCTAATCCTTCCTCTAAGAAGGAGCGTCTATTGCACAACTTGGACGTGGTTCGTGCTTTAAAGTTTTACTTGCAAGCGACCAAAGATTTTCATCAAACATCTTCTTTGTTTGTTGTCTATTCTGGAAAACGTAGAGGTCACAAAAGCTAACGCTACCTCTTTTGCCTTTTGGCTAAAAAGCATCATCCGTTTGGCATACAAGACTGCTGGACAGCAGCCTCCTGAAAGAATTACAGCTCACTCTACTAGAGCGGTGGCTTCCACATGGGCTTTTAAAAATGATGCTTCTGTTAAACAGATTTGTAAGGCTGCGACTTGGTCTTCGCTTCATACCTTTTCCAAATTTTACAAATTTGATACCTTTGCTTCTTCGGAGGCTGTTTTTGGGAGAAAAGTTCTTCAAGCAGTGGTGCCTTCTGTTTAACCATCTGTCTTGTCCCTCCCGTTCATCCGTGTCCTGTAGCTTTGGTATTGTATCCCACAAGTAAAGGATGAATCCGTGGACTCGTCTTACCTTTATAGAAGAAAACTAAATTTATGCTTACCTGATAAATTGATTTATTCTATGGTAAGACAAATCCACGGCCCGCCCTGTCATTTTAAGACAGATTATATTTTTTTGATTTAAACTCAGTCACCTCTGCACCTTGTAGTTTCTCATTTTTCTTCCTGTACCTTCGGTCGAATGACGGGGGGTGGAGCTAAGGGAGGAGCTATATAGACAGCTCTGCTGTGGTGCTCTTTGCCACTTCCTGTAGGGAAGGATAATATCCCACAAGTAAAGGATGAATCCGTGGACTCGTCTTACCATAGAAGAAATCAATTTATCAGGTAAGCATAAATTTAGTTTTTTACCCTGAAAACAGGGTGTCTCGTTAAGGGGCGTATACTACATTTTCCTATGGGAAGAAGATGCATACATTACAAAAATGCAGAATTAAATTTGTAATTAGAAAAATGAATAATTGAACCATTCTTCACATAAAAATCTGCAGGGAAAAAATGGTATTGTTAAGGGATATAAAAAATGGTAACAAAATTATTCAGCCAAAAACCTGTTTTATAAAAAAAATTATATTTAAATTACACAGGAATAAATTGAATTAAATATGCACAGTGTAAATTGTAATTTAAGTTAACTGGATGTGCAAAAAACACATAGAAATTTGTATTTATAAATATAAAGCAAAATTGTTGATTTTGCAAAAAATGGGCTGAATTTGGGAGTTCCATGGGCATATATGAAATTGTCCCTCAAACCGTAGTGTAATTCTGTAAAGAAATTCGCCCTACAGATCTCCCAGTTGTTTCCCACCAGTTAGAAGGTGGCAAGCTTTTCTCAAAACACTCAAAATACTTAAAATGATTGCTAACTTTAACAAATTAAAGCCCAGTATCAAATAATCTTAAAATTAAAAACAGGGGCACTTTCATTCATTAAACTTAAAAAAGATGCTTATTTTTTAAAATACCTTTGCGTTATGGTAAACATAACGCCGATCCCTCCACCTGCAGCTCCTGCTTTCTTTAGCAGAATGATGACGAATCCGGCTTCCTCCAATCGTTGCCCCACGAGACACCAAAGGAGGCGATACAGGTGGAGGATTGGCCCCTGTTTTTAAGATTATTTGATACTGGGCTTTAATTCGTTAAAGTTTACAATAACTTTAAAACCCTAATAGAAATAAACATCTGATAATACAAGCGATTGTAAGATGCTATACACAGAAAGCAGCGTAATGTTATTTATATTGACTGCAGGATTTTGTTTTTAAAGTGCCCTTCCTGCTAGCTTTGCTTTACGGTGCGGTGTCTCTTTCCAGCGAGCTACATTACTTTACATAGCAGCCATCTCACCGCTCTCAGGAAATGCCCCCTTATTTTACAATAATTTCACCACGGAAGCCCAATGCGAGGGTCAACATGAAAAACCACGTCTGACCTGGAGAACATTAGATAATTGGCCCCCTAGTTTTTTTCATTTGCTAAACATTTATTTTTAAGGGTTATTATTTGATTTTTAAAAGGAATTTCCACAGCTGAATAATTTATATGACAAATTGTCTTTGTATTTAAAAGAACAGTATTGGATGTTAATTTACTTTGAAGTATTACATCCTGACCAAGAAATATTTAAATCCATTAATGTGATCAATATAAACCTAAGTAAGTGTTGCTCGATAGTACAAAGTGAAGCAAGCACAAAATCAGTATACAGCTGAGTACAATCTATTTGTATGTGAATAAGTATTGAACTCTACAAACAATACAATTCTGTAGCATTGATGTCTGAGATTACCCCACCAGGATTCCCTGTAACACACTATGCTATTTATAATGTTGGCTTATAAACAGTTTTTTTTTCTGACCAACTACATAAAACATATTCTAAAGTAAGTATGTTTTAGTAAACACATTGTGCTAGATTATGAGTGGAGCACTATTTATCACTCCCGTTTGTGCTTTAAGTATGCTAGAAGTAAGCTTTTTGCACGTGTCGGGTAGAGCATTTATTACAAGTTGAAAGTAAAATGTTTTCACGACCGCATTATCGTATACCCCCATAGGCTTCAATGGAGTGCAAAAAGTGAAAAAAATGAACATCCTTCTCGTGCACAAACCCGATCGCATTCTCTCACGTGCGCTAACCAGGCACGAAAATATGAATATTTCACATTCCGATGTTCTTCACATAGCAGAATATGTTCTAACTATTCATAAATAGTTATTTACATATATATATACACTATGTATATATATATATATATATATATATATATATATATATATATTATTTTTTGTAAATTATATACAGTACCTATAACTATATATATATATATATATATATATATAGGTATAGATATATACAGATATATGTAGGAAACTCTATTTAAAAATGCATAGAACATATTCTGCTATGTGTATAATATTGGAATGTGAAATATTTACAGTAAATACATAGTATAACACTTTATTAAAAAGTAATATTGTATAAATATGCTTTAACATGTTAAAAATGCACTTGTATATATGTCTGTATGTGTGTACATATGTATTTATGTGTTTATATGTGTATATATGCCTGTATGTGTGTACATATGTATTTATGTGTTTATATGTGTATATATGTCTGTATGTGTGTACATATGTATTTATGTGTTTATATGTGTATATATGCCTGTATGTGTGTACATATGTATGTATGTGTTTATATGTGTATATATGCCTGTATGTGTGTACATATGTATTTATGTGTTTATATGTGTATATATGCCTGTATGTGTGTACATATGTATGTATGTGATTATATGTGTATATATGCCTGTATGTGTGTACATATGTATTTATGTGTTTATATGTGTATATATGCCTGTGAATACATATATACACATATAAACATATAAATGCATACTGAATGTATAAGTATTATGTATGTATCTCTATGTTAAAGCCCTTTGCAGTCTTTTTTTTTCTTCTAACACCTGAAACCTCATATATTGGAGCCCTTATATAACTTTTGTGGGGGGTTTTTAAATACTTTTTATCCGAAAGTGTTATTATGAGTGTAGCTGTACTTTTAAATGTATTTTTGAATGTGTTTTGTGACACTTTGTAGTTTTGCATAACAAGCTAAGAGGTCGTGGTAATCATTCTAGCGTAAATTGCGATGGCGGTCACGTATTTGCATTTACTTTCAACTTTTAAAATGAGTGCTCCTTCTGATGCGAACAGATAGCCACGATAATTCCGAAATCGTTGGCGCGATACAGTTAGGGTGTCCCTTGTAATCTGGCCCATAGTAGACAGAAAAATAGCATCAGGATTTTCAAGGGACAGCTCCATCAATAGTCAGAAAAACAGGTTACAGCAGCTAATATCTGTGTAATAGTCATGGCACCATTCTGGATGAATCACTAAAGAACATATTGAAGATAGATAAGTATCTGTGTTTTATGATGACATTTTTATCTTGCGGCTTTTTGTTTTACATTTCTTACAGAAAAGGCAGATGTGCTTCTCTTACGCGCTAGCTTGCCCTCGCATTTTCACCTTCAGATGTCTGAAATTGAATTTCATGAAATAATTGGATCAGGTGAGAGAAAATTCATACGTTACCAATTTCAAAGAAAAGTTATCAGTGTCATCATACACAACTTTTTACTTTACTCTTATAAACGGCAGGTTCATTTGGAAAAGTGTACAAAGGAAGATGCCGGAATAAAGTTGTGGCAGTCAAACGGTAAGTCTGAATTATTAATGTACTATTAAACATCTGGGTACAATTACAAAAGCAGGATTACTATTCATCAAGATACTGATTTTCCTCACGTGCTTGCAGCTCTCTTCAAAGTTATTGTGGCATATTATTATTATTATTATCAGGTATTTGTAGAGCGCCAACAGATTCTGCAGCGCTGTAAACATAGTCGGTGTACAGGATAGCTTTTGTAGGGGTCAAGTGGGTAGAGGGCCCTGTCGAGAGTTTCACTGTTGTAGTCGGCTCTTATGAAGCGATCTGTAAACAGCTGGGCCTGTAGGCTTACAATCTAAGGGGTTCAAGGGGAAAGCAATGGCATTAGGAAAGGTTAGTGTTGGTTGTATGCATCCCTGAATAGTAGAGTTTTTAGGGAGTGCTTGAAGCTGTTAAAACTAGGGGAGAGTCTTATGGAGCGAGGCAGGGAATTCCACAAGATGGGGGCCAGTCTGGAGAAGTCCTGTAAACGTGAATGTGAGGAAGTAACAAGAGAGGAGGAGAGGAGGAGAGGATGAGCTGATCGAAGGGGACGGGAGGGAGATGTAGGGGGGAGCAGTGCAGTTGAGAGCTTTATATGTCAGGGTGAGGATTTTATTTTTAATCCTAGAGGCAAGAGGAAGCCAGTGAAGGGATTGGCAGAGAGGTGCAGCAGATGTTTTTAATATATATCAAAGTGCGAGCGGACATGATACGATGTAGCGTATCATGTCCACTGTACATCGATAAATGCCAACAGCATACGGTGTCGTCATTTATCATTGCACAAGCAGTTCACCAGAACTGCTTGTGCAATACCGGCCCCTGCAGATTCGCAGCCAATTGGCCGCTAGCAGGGGGTTTCAATCAATCTGATCATATTCAATCTGGTTGATTTCTGTCCACCGCCTCAGAGCAGGTGGACAAGTTATGGAGCAGCAGTCTTTAGACAAGGGGCATCAAGCTCTATTCGGAGCTTGATAATTTGGCCCCATTGTCTCATTTACCCCCTTACTGGTGCCAGTTGGTCAACCTCTCGCCTAGATTACGAGTTTGGCGTTAACAGGGGTGCGGTGCTAACGAGCAGTTTATGCTCACCGCTCACTTACAGACCGCGCTTGTATTACAGGTTTTTACAAACCCGGCGTTAGCCGCAAAAAAGTGAGCGAAGAGCAAAATTTTGCTCCACATCTCACCTCAATACCAGCGCTGCATACGTTAGCGGTGAGCTGGTAAAACATGCTTGTGCATGATTTCCCCATAGGTATCAATGTGGGAGAGCCGGCTGAAAAAAAAACACCTGCAAAAAAGCAGCGTAAAGCTCCTAACGCAGCCCCATTGATTCCTATGGGGAAATAAAATTTATGTCTACACCTAACACCCTAACATGAACCCCCGAGTCTAAACACCCTTAATCTTACACTGCCGCTCTGGACACCGCCGCCACCTACATTATACTTATGAACCCCTAATCTGCTGCCCCTAACATTGCCAAACCCTACATTATATTTATTAACCCCTAATCTGCCGCCCACAACGTCGCCACCACTATAATAAAGTTATTAACCCCTAAACCTAACCCCCCCTAACTTAAATATAATTTAAATACATCTAAATAAAATTACTACAATTAACTAAATAATTCCTATTTAAAACTAAATACTTACCTATAAAATAAACCCTAAGCTAGCTACAATATAACTAATAGTTACATTGTAGCTAGCTAAGGGTTTATTTTTATTTTACAGGCAACTTTGTATTTATTTTGACTAGGTACAATAGTTATTAAATAGTTATAATAAAGACAAATTTACCTGTAAAATAAAACCTAACCTAAGTTACACTAACACCTAACACTACAATATAATTAAATAAATTAACTAAATTAAATACAATTAATTACAATTAAATAAAATTATCTAAAGTATTAAACCCCCCCACTAAATTACAGAAAATTAAAAACTTAATCTAATAGCCCTATCAAAATAAAAAAGCCCCCCCAAAATAAAAAAAAAGCCTTGCCTAAACTAAACTATCAATAGCCCTTAAAAGGGCCTTTTGCGGGGCATTGCCCCAAAGAAATCAGCTCATTTACCTGGAAAAAAAAATACAAACAACCCCCCCAACAGTAAAACCCACCACCCACACAGCCAACCCCCCAAATAAATTACTAACTAAAAAAAACCTAAGCTCCCCATTGCCCTGAAAAGGGCATTTGGATGGGCATTGCCCTTAAAAGGGCAGTTAGCTCTTTTGCAGACGCAAAGCCCTAACCTAAAAAATAAACCCACCCAATACACCCTTAAAAAAAACTAACACTAACCCCATGAAGATTCACTTACCAGGAGAAGTTTTCATCCAAGCGGCAAGATGTCCTCAATGAAGCCAGCAGAAGGGGTTCTCCAGACGAGCAGGAGTGGTCCTCCAGACGGGCAGAAGTCTTCATCCAGACGGCATCTTCTATCTTCATCCTTCCGGCGCGAAGCAGGTCCATCTTCAAGACATCCGACGCGGAGCATTCTCTTCCAACGATGCAATCAGCCAATAGGATTGAGCTGGCATTCTATTGGCTGTTCCAATCAATAGTTCAATCCTATTGGCTGATTGCATCAGCCAATAGGATTTTTTCTACCTTAATTCCGATTGGCTGATAGAATTCTATCAGCCAATCGGAATCGAAGGGACGCCATCTTGGATGACATCACTTAAAGTGATATTCATTCAGCAAGAAGACGTTGTTGGAAGAGGATGCTCCGCGTCGAATGTCTTGAAGATGGACCCGCTCCGCGCCGGAAGGATGAAGATAGAAGATGCCGTCTGGATGAAGACTTCTGCCCGTCTGGAGGACCACTTCTGCCCGTCTGGAGAACCACTTCTGCCGGCTTCATTGAGGACATCTTGCCGCTTGGATGAAGACGTCTCCCGGTAAGTGAATCTTCATGGGGTTAGTGTTAGGATTTTTTTAAGGGTGTATTGGGTGGGTTTTAATTTTAGATTAGGACTTGGGCCTGCAAAAGAGCTAAATGCCATTTTAAGGGCAACCCCAAACAAATGCACTTTTAAGGGCAATGGGAAGCTTAGGTTTTTTAGTTAGCTTTTTATTTGGGGGGTTGGTTGTGTGGGTGGTGGGTTTTACTATTGGGGGGGTTGTTTGTAATTTTTTTACAGGTAAAAGAGCTGATTTCTTTGGGGCAATGCCCCGCAAAAGGCCCTTTTAAGGGCTATTTGTAGTTTATTGTAGGTTAGGGTTTTTTTATTTTGGGGGGCTTTTTTATTTTTGTAGGGCCCTTAGATTAGGTGTAATTAGTTTAAAGCTTTGATAATTTATTTTTTATTTTTTGTAACTTAGTGTTTATTTTTTTGTGTAACTTAGTGTTTGCTATTTTCTGTAACTCTCGTTAGTTATTTGTAACTTAGTAATTTTTTAGTGTAGATTTAAATTATTTGAGTAGGGTTAGGTGTTTAAATATATAATATATTTATTTTAATTTGTAGTTTTATGTTATTTTAGTATAAAAGTTAGGTTAGATTAATTATTAATTTAATATAGTTTAATGTCATTTTATTATAATAGGGTAGGTTAATTAATAGTTTAATATAGTTTAATATAATTTTATTATAATAGTTAGAATAGGTTAATTATTAGTTTAATATAGTTTAATTTAATTTTAAAGCTAAGTTTAAATTTATTATAAGATAGGAATGAGTTCATATTTAATATAAAGTTAACGGGTTGTTAGGTTTAGGGAATTATAGGTTAATTTAGTTTATGGCGATGTGGGGGGCTGGCGGTTTAGGGGTTAATACATTTATTCAGATGCGGTGGGCTCCGGGAGAGGCAGGATAGGGGTTAATAACTTTATGTAGGGGGTGGCAGGTTAGGGGTTAATAAGTATTATGTAGGCGGTGGTGGACTCCGGGAGCAGCGGTTTAGGGGTTAATAAGTTTATTTAGTTGCGGCGGGGTCCGGGAATGGCGGGATAGGGGTTAATAACATTATGTAGGTAGCGGCGGTGTAGGGAGTGGCAGATTAGGAGTGTTTACACTTGGGGTACATGTTAGGGTGTTAGGTGTAGACGTAACTTTTATTTTCCCATAGGAATCAATGGGATATCGGGCAGCAGCAAACATGAGCTTTCACTGCTTTCAGACTCCCATTGATTCCTATGGCATCCGCCTCCTCCAGGGCGGCGGATTGAAAACCAGGTACGCTGGGCCGGAATAGTGCCGAGCGTACCTGGTAGGTATCTGATAAATGGCAAAAGTAGTCAGATAGTGCCGAATTTGCATTCGGAACATCTGTAGTGAAGTAAGCATCAATCTGTGTCGGACTGAGACCGGTGGATCGTATGTTACATTACAAAATTCTACTTTTGCCGGTCTGTAGCCTTTGATAAATAAGGCGAATCAAGCTCTCCACAATTACGCTGCGGAATTCCAGCGTAATTTGTGGTTGACGGCTTGATAAATAGAGGCCTATAAAACAAGGGGAGTTGCCATGTTGTAACTTAGGTTACCTTCTCTGCTGTGACCATTCAGAAACAGTTATAAATTGGTCAATAGAGTGTGCAGCCAATGGGGCCTATTTATCAAGCCGTCAACCGCAAATATGCTGGAATTCCGCAGCGTAATTGTGGCGAGCCTGATTCTCCTTAGTTATCAAACCCTACAGACCAGCAAAAGTAGAATTTTGTGATGTAACATACGATCCGCTGGTCTCAGTCAGACACAGATCGATGCTTACGTCACTACAGATGTTCCGAATGCAAGTTCGGCACTATCTGACTACTTTTGCAAATTATCAAATTTCTACCAGATACGCTCGGCACTATTTCGGCCCAGTGTACCTGGTTTTCAATACGCCGCCCTGGAGGCGGCGGATGCCATAGGAATCAATGGGAGTCTGAAAGCAGCAAAGCTCATGTTTGCTGCTGCCAGATATCCCATTGATTCCTATGGGAGAATAAAAGTTATGTTTACACCTAACACCCTAACATGTACCCCGAGTCTAAACACCCTTAATCTGCCGCTCTGACACAGCCGCCACCTACTTTATACTTATTAACCCCTAATCTGCCGCCCCTAACATCGCCACCACCTACCTACATTTATTAACCCCTAATCTGTTGCCCCCAATGTTGCCGCCACTATATTAAAGTTATTAACCCCTAAACCTAACTCTAACCCTAACCCTAACACCCCCTAACTTAAATATTATTTAAATAAATCTAAATAAAATTACTATCATTAACTAAATTATTCCTATTTAAAACTAAATACTTACCTGTAAAATAAACCCTAAGCTAGCTACAATATAACCAATAGTTACATTGTATCTAGCTTAGGGTTTATTTTTATTTTACAGGCAAGTTTGTATTTATTTTAACTAGGTAGAATAGTTATTAAATAGTTATTAACTATTTACTAGCTACCTAGCTAAAATAAATACAAAAGTACCTGTAAAATAAAACCTAACCTAAGTTAAAATAACACCTAACACTACACTATAATTAAATAAATTAACTAAATTAACAACAATTAAATAAATTAAATTAAATTAGCTAAAGTACAAAAACAAACAAACACTAAATTACAGAAAATAAAAACAAATTACATATATTTAAATTTTATAGCCCTATCAAAATAAAAAAAGCCCCCCCAAAATAAAATAAAAAACCCTAGCCTAAACTAAATTACCAATAGCCCTTAAAAGGGCCTTTTGCGGGGCATTGCCCCAAAGAAATCAGCTCTTTTACCTGTAAAAAAAATACAAACAACCCCCCAACAGTAAAACCCACCACCCACACAACCAACCCCCCAAATAAATTACTAACTAAAAAAGCCTAAGCTCCCTATTGCCCTGAAAAGGGCATTTGGATGGGCATTGTCCTTAAATGGGCAGTTGGCTCTTTTGCAGGCCCAAAGTACCAAACCTAAAAAATAAACCCACCCAATACACCCTTAAATCAATCCTAACACTAACCCCATGAGGATTCACTTACCGGGAGACGTCTTCATCCAAGCGGCAAGATGTCCTCAACAAATCCAGCAGAAGTTGTAGTCCAGACGGGCATCTTCAAGATATTCATGTGATATTTTCTTGTCAGCTTTTTACAGCTATACTGCACCACTTTCAAGTGATTTAGCATATGAGTATTATAATCCTTTAATGTATATGATAGGCATCTCACAACTCACAGGACAGCCCTCCTTTTTTAGATAATTCCCTGAAACAATCTCTGCGAGCGTCATGCAATGTATTGATTTTCTGGCCCATAAGAGAATGATTCAAAATGTATTAGAGTGCTTTGCTTTTTTTTTAATGGAAAGGAGTCTTGTCAACCAGCGAACTTTAGAGTACCAGGACTTATATACACAATCATATACTTCCTGCTAATTTCACTTTAAAGTTAAAGGGACACTGGACCCAAATTTTTTCTTTCATGATTCAGATAGAGCAAGCACATTTAAGCAGCTTTCTAATTTACTCCTATTATCATTTTTTCTTCGTTCTCTTGCTTTTTTTATTTGAAAAAGAAGGCATCTAAGCTATTTTTTGGTTCAGGACCATGGAAAGCACTTGTTTATTGGTGGGTGAATTTATCCACCAATCAGCAAGAACAACACAGTGTGTTCACCAAAAATGGTCCGGCATCTAAACTTACATTCTTGCATTTCAAATAAAGATACCAAGAGAATGAAGAAAATTTGATAATAGGAGTAAATTAGAAAGTTGCTTAAAATTGCATGCTCTATCTAATTCACGAAAGAAAAAAAATTGGGTTCAGTGTCCATTTAAACTGCTTTTACTCAAGCATTTTTCATGAAAAAAAATATTTGAACACGGCTACATTATACATAATAGAAAAAAAATCAGTAAAATGTCCCTTTGACCAATAATTTTAGTTCATGGTGTTCAAGTTTTTATCAGTTTTATATAATTTAAAGTAATTTTTAAATTAATATTTTTTAAATGTTCAGACACTCAGTTGTAATCAACAATGATATGTAACTTGAAACAGGCTAAACGTTTTTTTTACAAGGTCAAGCCTGTGCTATTAATGAAGTAAAAAAATCCTATGAAAAATTGCTGTAAAAGTGTTTTCTGAAGGATTGAAATATGGCAGTTGAATTCTCCCCATACAGAGTATAGGGAGTGTTTTCATGCCACAAACACATTTGAAAGAGTTTGTGATGAGTGGGTTGCCACAGATTTTTCTGTTAGATTGCAATGTCTACAAATCTAAAAACTCAGCAAAAAGCCAGTCAATACATATCACACAAAATTATGATTGTTTGAACTGGGAGCCATTTTGTTCTTGAACACAACTTATTTTTACAGCATTTTGATCTTGTTTTCTTATTTTTTCCTATAGATACAGAGCAAACACATACTGTTCTAAATCAGATGTGGATATGTTTTGCCGTGAGGTCTCCATTTTATGCCGTCTCAACCATCCATGTGTCATTCAGTTTGTTGGCGCTTGCTTAGATGACCCAAGTCAGTTTGCAATTGTTACTCAGTATATCTCTGGAGGGTCACTTTTTTCTCTACTTCATGAACAAAAAAGGTAATTCTAACCATCAAACTCAGTGTGTAGTTTCATTAAACCCTTAAAAGACTCCTTAAAGGAATAGTCTATTCAAAATTAAACTTTCATGATTAAGACAGAGCATGCAATGTTAAGCAACTTTCCAATTTACTCCTATTATCAATTTTTTTTGTTCTCTTTATTTGTATGTAAGCTTAGGAGCCGGACCATTTTTGGTTCAGCACCTCGGTAGCGCTTGCTGATTGGTGGCTACATTTAGACACCAATCAGAAAGTGCTACCCAGGTGCTAAACCAAAAATGGGCCGACTCCTATGCTTACATTCTTTCTTTTTCAAATAAAGATAACAAGAGAACGAAGAAAAATTGATAATAGGTTTAAATTAGAAAGTTGCTTAAAATTGTCTGCTCTATTTGAATCATGAAAGTTTAACTTTGACTAGACTATTCCTTTATGAAGTTTTTTGTATCAGTTTAAACAAAAAAAAGAGACTTTATTTTTATTCTTTCAGTGGATGACGGTTTTGACTAGCTTTTTATTTACACAGTTAAGACATTATTGTAAAATTATGAAAAAACTTGAAAGAAATCTGTAACAAGATTTATTATTACATCCCACAAAAACCTGTTGCTAAACAATTTTAGAAATAAAATCTCAAAATGTGTTCTTTGGCATCCTCTCAGTCAGCTAAGACTCAATATGCGTAGAATTGTTATTATTTCTGATAGTTATAAGTTCAGTATTTGCAGCTGTATATCTCATCTTCTAAAGTGGTTCAATGGGGCAACTCTCATTTAGCATGGCATAACTACCCAAATATTAAAAACTGACTAATAAAACTATATATATATTCTAAAATGAAACAACCCAAGGTATTTATCTAGCTTTTTGGATCTCACTCAGTTGACCATGAGATGTACGCCAAATGCGATCAAATGCAAAGCAAAATCAATCAATAACTGGGGTTCTCAATTAAATTATTTTCACACAACAAACACAAAAAATATTTAATGTAGGTAATCTATAGGTGAAATATATATGTTTAGTAGATCAGCAAATAAGATGGTAGAAATAAAACAGATTAGCTTTTTAAAATGCTGTTTGTGATATAATATAGGTAATCTGTAGGTGAAATCTGAAAACTATAGGTGGCAAAACCAAACAGGTAAGCAGTCTGTAGGTGGCAATAATACAAATAGCAATTAGCTTCTTAAAAAGCATTTTGTAAAAATATCAAGTAAGCTGAAAAGCAGGAAGAGATCATTTTTCAACATGTGATTACTGCCAATTTCAGTGATCATTAGGCAAAGGATTACTGCTATTGGTTCCTTCTTATCTAGGTTTCAGCGCTATTGGTAAATGGCCATAGGGGTAATGGGATTAAAGAAACATGAAACATAGGAGATTTTAATATAAAATGATTAATTATAAGTTGTAAATAAACAATGCAGTAAATTTAAAGGGACATCAAACCCACATGTTTTCTTTCATGATAGAGATAGTGAATATAATTTTAAACAACAATCCAATTTAAAACACAAAGGAAACAAGGACATGAAAATTGCCTAGCACAATGTGTACCAAAATGGTATGATATATTGTACAGAATACTCAAAAAAAGAGAGCACCTCCAGGTGCTCTAATAGCAGACTGGAACCTCCCAGCCGTCCAGCTGACTGATCTCAGGTACCAGGATACAAATGCACTTCAGATCGCAGGATACACAGTTACTCCGATATTCATTCATCAGATGTCAACAATAAAATGGATCTTTCTTTCATGTAATTAGCAAGAGTCCATGAGCTAGTGACGTATGGGATATACATTCCTACCAGGAGGGGCAAAGTTTCCCAAACCTTAAATGCCTATAAATACACCCCTCACCACACCCACAAATCAGTTTTTACAAACTTTGCCTCCGATGGAGGTGGTGAAGTAAGTTTGTGCTAGATTCTACGTTGATATGCGCTCCGCAGCAAGTTGGAGCCCGGTTTTCCTCTCAGCGTGCAGTGAATGTCAGAGGGATGTGAGGAGAGTATTGCCTATTTGAATGCAGTGATCTCCTTCTACGGGGTCTATTTCATAGGTTCTCTGTTATCGGTCGTAGAGATTCATCTCTTACCTCCCTTTTCAGATCGACGATATGCTCTTATATTTACCATTACCTCTGCTGATTCTCGTTTCAGTACTGGTTTGGCTTTCTACTACATGTAGATGAGTGTCCTGGGGTAAGTAAGTCTTATTTTCTGTGACACTCCTAGCCATGGTTGGGCACTTTATTTATAAAGTTCTAAATATATGTATTCAAACATTTATTTGCCTTGACTCAGAATGTTCAACTTTCCTTATTTTCAGACAGTCAGTTTCATATTTGGGATTATGCATTGAATTATCATATTTTTCTTACCTCAAAAATTTGTCTTTTTTCCCTGTGGGCTGTTAGGCTCGCGGGGGCTGAAAATGCTTCTTTTTATTGCGTCATTCTTGGCGCTGACTTTTTTGGCGCAAAAATTCTTTTCCGTTTCCGGCGTCATACGTGTCGCCGGAAGTTACGTCATTTTTTTGACGTTATTTTGCGCCAAAAATGTCGGCGTTCCGGATGTGGCGTCATTTTTGGCGCCAAAAGCATTTAGGCGCCAAATAATGTGGGCGTCTTATTTGGCGCTAAAAAATATGGGCGTCGCTTTTGTCTCCACATTATTTCAGTCTCATTTTTCATTTGCTTCTGGTTGCTAGAAGCTTGATATTTGGCATTCTTTCCCATTCCTGAAACTGTCTTATAAGGAATTTGATCTATTTTGCTTTATATGTTGTTTTTTCTCTTACATATTGCAAGATGTCTCACGTTGCATCTGAGCCAGAAGATACTACAGGAAAATCACTGCCTGCTGGATCTACCAAAGCTAAGTGTATCTGCTGTAAATTTTTGGTAGCTATTCCTCCAGCTGTTGTTTGTAATAATTGTCATGACAAACTTGTTAAAGCAGATAATATTTCCTTTAGTAATGTACCATTGCCTGTTGCAGTTCCCTCAACATCTAAGGTGCAGAATGTTCCTGATAACATAAGAGATTTTGTTTCTGAATCCATAAAGAAGGCTTTGTCTGTTATTTCTCCTTCTAGTAAACGTAAAAAGTCTTTTAAATCTTCTCTCTCTACAGATGAATTTTTAAATGAACACCATCATTCTGATTCTTTGGACTCTTCTGGTTCAGAGGATTCTATCTCAGAGATTGATGCTGATAAATCTTCATATTTATTTAAGATGGAATTTATTCGCTCTTTACTTAAAGAAGTACTAATTGCTTTAGAAATAGAGGATTCTAGTCCTCTTGATACTAATTCTATACGTTTGGATAAGGTTTTTAAAGCTCCTGCGGTTATTCCAGAAGTTTTTCCTGTTCCTAATGCTATTTCTGCAGTGATTTCCAAAGAATGGGATAAATTGGGTAATTCATTTACTCCTTCTAAACGTTTTAAGCAATTATATCCTGTTCCGCCTGACAGGTTAGAATTTTGGGACAAAATCCCTAAAGTTGATGGGGCTATTTCTACCCTTGCTAAACGTACTACCATTCCTACGTCAGATGGTACCTCGTTTAAGGATCCTTTAGATAGAAAAATTGAATCCTTTCTAAGAAAAGCTTATCTGTGTTCAGGTAATCTTCTTAGACCTGCTATATCATTGGC
This sequence comes from Bombina bombina, assembly GCF_027579735.1. NCBI lineage: Eukaryota > Metazoa > Chordata > Amphibia > Anura > Bombinatoridae > Bombina > Bombina bombina. The sequence goes on along the minus strand of NC_069508.1, from coordinate 138,188,314 downwards.
TGATGTTGCTGCAGCTTCAACTTTTTGGTTGGAAACCCTAGCGCAACAAGTAGCAAATCGTGATTCTCATGATATTATTATTCTTCTTCAGCATGCTAATAATTTTATCTGTGATGCCATTTTTGATATTATTAGAGTTGATGTTAGGTTTATGTCTCTAGCTATCTTAGCCAGAAGAGCTTTATGGCTTAAGACTTGGAATGCTGATATGGCTTCTAAATCAACTCTACTTTCCATTTCTTTCCAGGGAAACAAATTATTTGGTTCTCAGTTGGATTCTATTATTTCAACTGTTACTGGTGGGAAAGGAACTTTTTTACCACAGGATAAAAAATCTAAAGGTAAAAACAGGGCTAACAATCGTTTTCGTTCCTTTCGTTTCAACAAAGAACAAAAGCCTGATCCTTCATCCTCAGGAGCAGTTTCAGTTTGGAAACCATCTCCAGTCTGGAATAAATCCAAGCCTGCTAGAAAGGCAAAGCCTGCTTCTAAGTTCACATGAAGGTACGGCCCTCATTCCAGTTCAGCTGGTAGGGGGCAGGTTACGTTTTTTCAAAGAAATTTGGATCAATTCTGTTCACAATCTTTGGATTCAGAGCATTGTTTCAGAAGGGTACAGAATTGGTTTCAAGATGAGACCTCCTGCAAAGAGATTTTTTCTTTCCCGTGTCCCAGTAAATCCAGTGAAAGCTCAAGCATTTCTGAATTGTGTTTCAGATCTAGAGTTGGCTGGAGTAATTATGCCAGTTCCAATTTCGGAACAGGGGATGGGGTTTTATTCAAATCTCTTCATTGTACCAAAGAAGGAGAATTCCTTCAGACCAGTTCTGGATCTAAAATTATTGAATCGTTATGTAAGGATACCAACGTTCAAGATGGTAACTGTAAGGACTATATTGCCTTTTGTTCAGCAAGGGAATTATATGTCCACAATAGATTTACAGGATGCATATCTGCATATTCCGATTCATCCAGATCATTTTCAGTTCCTGAGATTCTCTTTTCTAGACAAGCATTACCAATTTGTGGCTCTACCGTTTGGCCTTGCTACAGCTCCAAGAATTTTCACAAAGATTCTCGGTGCCCTTCTGTCTGTAATCAGAGAACAGGGTATTGTGGTATTTCCTTATTTGGACGATATCTTGGTACTTGCTCAGTCTTTACATTTAGCAGAGTCTCATACGAATCGACTTGTGTTGTTTCTTCAAGATCATGGTTGGAGGATCAATTTACCAAAAAGTTCTTTGATTCCTCAAACAAGGGTAACCTTTCTGGGTTTCCAGATAGATTCAGTGTCCATGACTCTGTCTTTAACAGACAAGAGACGTCTAAAATTGATTACAGCTTGTCGAAACCTTCAGTCACAATCATTCCCTTCGGTAGCCTTATGCATGGAAATTCTAGGTCTTATGACTGCTGCATCGGACGCGATCCCCTTTGCTCGTTTTCACATGCGACCTCTTCAGCTCTGTATGCTGAACCAATGGTGCAGGGATTACACGAAGATATCTCAATTAATATCTTTGAAACCGATTGTTCGACACTCTCTAACGTGGTGGACAGATCACCATCGTTTAATTCAGGGGGCTTCTTTTGTTCTTCCGACCTGGACTGTAATTTCAACAGATGCAAGTCTCACAGGTTGGGGAGCTGTGTGGGGATCTCTGACGGCACAGGGAGTTTGGGAATCTCAGGAGGTGAGATTACCGATCAATATTTTGGAACTCCGTGCAATTTTCAGAACTCTTCAGTTTTGGCCTCTTCTGAAGAGAGAATCGTTCATTTGTTTTCAGACAGACAATGTCACAACTGTGGCATACATCAATCATCAAGGAGGGACTCACAGTCCTCTGGCTATGAAAGAAGTATCTCGAATTTTGGTTTGGGCGGAATCCAGCTCCTGTCTAATCTCTGCGGTTCATATCCCAGGTGTAGACAATTGGGAAGCGGATTATCTCAGTCGCCAAACGTTGCATCCGGGCGAATGGTCTCTTCACCCAGAGGTATTTCTTCAGATTGTTCAAATGTGGGGGCTTCCAGAGATAGATCTGATGGCCTCTCATCTAAACAAGAAACTTCCCAGGTATCTGTCCAGATCCCGGGATCCTCAGGCGGAGGCAGTGGATGCATTATCACTTCCTTGGAAGTATCATCCTGCCTATATCTTTCCGCCTCTAGTTCTTCTTCCAAGAGTAATCTCCAAGATTCTGAGGGAATGCTCGTTTGTTCTGCTAATAGCTCCGGCATGGCCTCACAGGTTTTGGTATGCGGATCTTGTCCGGATGGCATCTTGCCAACCATGGACTCTTCCGTTAAGACCAGACCTTCTGTCGCAAGGTCCTTTTTTCCATCCGGATCTGAAATCCTTAAATTTAAAGGTATGGAGATTGAACGCTTGATTCTTAGTCAAAGAGGTTTCTCTGACTCTGTGATTGATACTATGTTACAGGCTCGTAAATCTGTATCTAGAGAGATATATTATAGAGTCTGGAAGACTTATATTTCTTGGTGTCTTACTCATCATTTTTCTTGGTATTCTTTTAGAATTCCGAGAATATTACAATTTCTTCAGGATGGTTTAGATAAGGGTTTGTCCGCAAGTTCCTTGAAAGGACAAATCTCTGCTCTTTCTGTTCTTTTTCACAGAAAGATTGCTATTCTTCCTGATATTCATTGTTTTGTACAAGCTTTGGTTCGTATAAAACCTGTCATTAAGTCAATTTCTCCTCCATGGAGTTTGAATTTGGTTCTGGGAGCTCTTCAAGTTCCTCCGTTTGAACCTATGCATTCATTGGACATTAAATTGCTTTCTTGGAAAGTTTTGTTCCTTTTGGCCATCTCTTCTGCCAGAAGAGTTTCTGAATTATCTGCTCTTTCTTGTGAGTCTCCTTTTCTGATTTTTCATCAGGATAAGGCGGTGTTGCGAACTTCTTTTGAATTTTTACCTAAGGTTGTGAATTCCAACAACATTAGTAGAGAAATCGTGGTTCCTTCATTATGTCCTAATCCTAAGAATTCTAAGGAGAAATCATTACATTCTTTGGATGTTGTTAGAGCTTTGAAATATTATGTTGAAGCTACTAAATCTTTCCGAAAGACTTCTAGTCTATTTGTCATCTTTTCTGGTTCTAGAAAAGGCCAGAAAGCTTCTGCCATTTCTTTGGCATCCTGGTTGAAATCTTTAATTCATCTTGCCTATGTTAAATCGGGTAAGACTCCGCCTCAGAGGATTACAGCTCATTCTACTAGGTCAGTTTCTACTTCCTGGGCGTTTAGGAATGAAGCTTCAGTTGATCAGATTTGCAAAGCAGCGACTTGGTCCTCTTTGCATACTTTTACTAAATTCTACCATTTTGATGTATTCTCTTCTTCTGAAGCAGTTTTTGGTAGAAAGGTACTTCAGGCAGTGGTTTCGGTTTGAATCTTCTGCTTATGTTTTTTCATTAAACTTTATTTTGGGTGTGGATTATTTTCAGCAGGAATTGGCTGTCTTTATTTTATCCCTCCCTCTCTAGTGACTCTTGTGTGGAAAGATCCACATCTTGGGTATTCATTATCCCATACGTCACTAGCTCATGGACTCTTGTTAATTACATGGAAGAAAACATAATTTATGTAAGAACTTACCTGATAAATTCATTTCTTTCATATTAACAAGAGTCCATGAGGCCCACCCTTTTTTTGTGGTGGTTATGATTTTTTTGTATAAAGCACAATTATTCCAATTCCTTATTTTATATGCTTCGCACTTTTTTCTTATCACCCCACTTCTTGGCTATTCGTTAAACTGATTTGTGGGTGTGGTGAGGGGTGTATTTATAGGCATTTTAAGGTTTGGGAAACTTTGCCCCTCCTGGTAGGAATGTATATCCCATACGTCACTAGCTCATGGACTCTTGTTAATATGAAAGAAATGAATTTATCAGGTAAGTTCTTACATAAATTATGTTTTTTGGCACAGTGTAATTGCATCAAAATCTTTATTAAAAACTTAATTGACAATGCGTTTCACAGCCCCACTGGCTTGTTTCATCAGGTTCTGTCAACTGCTTAGAAAAAAGTGTGCATAAGGACTGAATAGCTTACTCTGGGATACCAGTAAATTAACACACCAAATCAAACTTTATTACCCCCCCCTTATTTCCCGAAATAAGGACACAACAACAGGGCTGGGAGGAAGACCCTCGGGATCACACTAGCAGGTTACTTAGTAACCAACAGCATATGCAAATATGCCTGGCGTGCATGAGTCCCTAACCATAACTCCTACTTTGGGAGGTAGAGGCCCAATTCCGATTCAGGATATGATGGAGTCCCTTTGGATGACTCCGCCCCATCAGATGTTTTAGTCAAGGGGGTTAGGATGATTTTTCTGGCCTGCCTACCTGCAAGGAGAAGGCACCCTAGGCTCGGACCTAGTGACGTCGCCTTTCCTCCAGCCTGACCAATCACTCCACCCCAAGGCTTCAAAATTTGGCCGCTACCTCTCGCCGCTAGAGCAAACTATAGCTCCTGCCCTTAAGGGACCCAGCTCTTGACAGCCGAAAAGAGCCAAATAAGAGGCTGGTGGAGGCCCAAACATTACAAACACGGGCTTACCCAAGGCTAGCTCGACTAACCCTACCCCCGCCATGTTAACTAAAGTCGAAACACAGCCGCTGCTCATGCCGCCCGCCATGTTTCTTTTCCAGGGAAGGGAGGGTGGGCAACTCCAACTTCTTGAAGAAACACCGGAGGAAAGTGGCAGAACTCTCCAGAACATCTGTTCTTAAACCTCAAGGTGAGTCACTCTCCTTAAACTGCAACATTGTTGCATCTCCATCTTTTCTTCACATTCCTATCCCTGCCAGGCTACAGCCCTTAATACGTTTCATTCCCACTAGGGGTCACTACACTATCAAAATCAGCAGCATGCTGAAACTGAGTGCAGCAAACATCAAATGCTTTCTAAGCAGTTGGCACGACCTGATGAAACAGTCCTGTGAGGCTGAGAAACGCGCAGCCTTTTAAGTTTATCATAAAGATTTTAATGCAATTACACTTTGCCACAAAGATCCATTTTATTGTTGAAAACTAATGAATGAATATTGGAGTACCTGTTTATATGAATTAATATATGAATATATTCATGTATATGAATGACTATATGTTCCAATTTGTTTATGCATTTAAATGAGGTGTAAATTCATGATTTAGATGCTAGAGCATATAATTAAACAACAAACACGCTTAAAATGTTACTTATATTATCAAACTGACTTTTTTTTTTGCTATCCTTTGTTACAAAGCATAACTAGAGGTTTTTCTTATGCACTATATAGTGACAGTGCTTGTAACAGTTTTATACATATGTTGCTCAAGACAATTATACATTCCTGAGCCTACCTACGTATGCTGTTCAGCAATTTAACAATAAAAGTTGGAAAGATTTTTTCTTTGAATAGTACACACTCCAAATCTCTGAAAGTTTAATTTGACTTCCATGCTCCATTAATTTCAAAATTATCCATGCATTTTATTAAAATAGTCTTCCCTCATATGCCATTAGCAGATTGTGCATGCGCTCAACTGAAGCGCCAGAGATAAAAACCAGTAGAACCTGCATAACAAAATCATTTTGGAAAGTGAAATGAATCAGAATTGCAGAGTATCCATAGTCAGAATAAGGATTGTAGGGTATAGGGGTTACTCAGGTTCTGAATCACCTTTGTTGTCTAGGGGTTATAATTAAAATAAAAACGTGATTCTTCTGTAAAAAGGTTTATTTCAGTGAGACAGCAGGGCAGGCTGTTCTCTTGGGTTACAAGCAGATAACTGTACAGCATGATGGTGTGAATTGAATATAACAACATTCAGAGAAATAGACCAGAGTTATACAGTACAACCAAAGCTAAACTATAGTATAACTATTCTACAAAAAAGCTAATATCCCATTTCATTTTCAGCGCTGTAAAGTGAGGTATACCTGTATAGGTAGAAATGGTTAAAGGGACACTTAGGTCAAAATAAAACTTTCATGATTCAGATACAGCATGCAATTTTAAACAACTTTCCAGTTAACTTGCATTAACAAAATGTGCACAGTCTTTATATTAACAATTTTTGAGTCCCCAGCTTCTGCTGCACACGTACAAGAATTCACAGGATATACGTATATATGCATTTGTGATTGGCTGATGGCTGTCACATGATACAGGAGTATCATAAATATAACTGAAATTTGTAAAAAAATAAATAAAAAAAAATCTGCTACTCATTTGAAGTTCAAACCATGGGTTAGATTTACCGGAGGTGTAGCGAATCATGTCCGCTCAACCTCGCTAAATGCAGACAGCATACGCTGTCTGCATTTATCATTGCACAAGCATTTCTAGTGAAATGTTTGTGCAATGCCGCCTCCTTCTCACTGGCGGCTGATCGGTCACTAGCAGGGGCCATCAATTATCCCGATCGTATCGGATCTGGATGATTTCAGTCCGCCACCTAAAAGGTGGTAGAGAAGTTAAGGTGTATCTCTCTACAGCTAAACTTGAGTTTATCAGCTCTATCTCTAAGAGAAGTCACTGTTTCTTGTTTCAAGTATAATGAATTACAACAGATGTATCTCTGAATATAAGCCACTGTCTCCTGACTAGCTATAATTACACAGCAAATGTTAGCAAATGCTTGGTTGGCTGTGATCAGCTTTTGCTCACTTTCAACCATCTTTCAGTTCCACTGTATTTGCAAAATTATTGGAAATACTTGTAATGTACCATTATATACCATTGCTCTTTATCCCACATTCATAACTAAAGTTATTAAATAAAAAAAAATGATTGAAAATGATATAAAAACACAGCTTAAATGGAAATGAAACCCAATTTTTTTCTTTCATGATTAAGATAAAGAATACAATTTTAAACAGCATTCCAATTTACTTCTATTATCTAAATTGTTTCAAGGGCCATAATACCCAAATGTTTAAACACTTGAAAGTGATGCAGTATAGCTGTAAAAAGCTGACTAGAAAATATCACCTGAACATCTCTATGTAAAAAAGAAAGATATTTTACCTCCAAAGTTTCTCAGTAGCCACCTCCCATTGTAAAGGACTTCTAAGTAGGGATGGGCGAATGTGTTTATATTCTAATTTGAATTTGAATGTTAGAACGAATGTTATTGTAGAAATTCGATTTACATAATAGAATGTTGATAAGAACGAATATTCTTAAAAATTCGATTTTCGAATGTTAGTTACAGTTTTTGAATGTCACATTCGAATTTGAATGTCACATTCAAATTTGAATGTCACTTTCGATTCGAATTTTACATTTATAAAACACAATTGTAGACTAGAAACACTATTTCGAATTAAAATGTCACATTCGAATCGAATATCACATTCGAATTTTAATATTACATTTATAAAACACAGCATTAGAGTAGAAATACTATTGCGAATTTGAATGTCCCATTTGAATCAAATATCACATTCGAATCGAATATCACATTCGAATCGAATATCACATTTATTAAACACAGTTGTAAACTAGAAATACTATTTCAAATTCGAATGTCACATTCGAATTCGAATTTTACATTTAAAAAACACAGTATTAGACTAGAAATACTATTTCAAATTCGAATGTGACATTCAAATGTAGCATTCGAATTCGAATATTACATTTATTAAACACAGTTGAAGACTAGAAATACTATTTTGAATTTGAATGTCACATTCGATTTCGAATATTACATTTCGGAATTGAATGAATACATAGCTAAACATTCTATTATGCGAACGAATATTTTCGAATTTTATTGAAAAATTCTAAACCGAAAATTTGAACATAGAATGTTAGAATGTTATATAAACATTCGAAATTTTATTCGAACGAACGAATGTATCAAAATTCGTTTTAAATTTAGAATTTTTAGAAACATTCGCCCTCCCTACTTCTAAGCAGCAAATCAGTATGTCTGTCCCGGGACAGCGGAAGGAGCGAGCTTTCTTGCACACTCATCTTATTTCCCTATTCAGTGTAACGAAGTTTACAATGAAATCTCATGCGAGTTAAGTGAAATCTCATGAGATCAAAGTAAAAGAGTTCATGACCTCAGCACTGTTGATGCTGATTGGCTGCTGTTAATTTCTTAATTTTTATTTTTATTTTACCTGCAGCTGGGCTGCAGCTGAATTATAATTTTTTACACAGAACTTACTCTGCTGAGCTGAGGAAATTGTGAGGTAAAATATCTTCCTTTTTTACATAGAGATGCTCAGGTGATATTTTCCTGTCAGTTGTATACAG